>NC_091216.1:15664027-15691527 GCF_040958095.1 Procambarus clarkii | reverse complement strand
ATGCGGACATGTGTAGAGAAAGACTCCACTGAACAACATTTTTGCGGGAAAAATTATTGCAAAGGAGAGTGAAGGGTACTCAATAAGAGCATTGGTCAATGTACAATACAGGCATAACCAAGGACTTGAAAAGGCTTGAGTAAAATACTGATCACAAATTGGAGAATAAAAAATGCCCCTCTCAAGTTGAGGTGCAAATCAGTGCTATTCAACATGCCAAGATGGGAAAAAGTCAAGGTCATAGCAAATGAATGTGCCGCTTAGCACTTTTGAAGCTCTTTATCCCCTTCTCCTTTCTTTCATATATTGTTCCACTCTCCCGGTCCAAAATACTGATTGTCTTCCAATATTACCATCCAATCCGTGCAGGGGCATACCCTTGCCTTCACTACCTTGTTCACAAGTTTGATTTACACAACTTGTCCCTTGTTCTCTCTAACCTGTCAACCTGCTTCATGACTGCACAACCTCATATAAAATCTTACCCAGAAAAGCCAGCTGCAGTATTTGGTTATTATTAAGAACAAGTAAAACAGCTATTTGATAGCAATGCGAAAAAAAAGAATGCAAAAAATGAAGATTGCATCAACGAGATCATGTATTTAGTAAATAAAAATAAACAAGACAAGGTAGACAAGCATTAATATAGGTTACCTCATTAATTAACCCCACTGGTAGAACTTGCTTGGGCAACCCCAGGCTATACAGTAATAACAAATTATAGTTGGCAACACGTTGGTGCAGTGGTCACAAGTATCAAGCATAATATGCCGTCACTAATGATAATTAGTTCTACAACTACAATAATTAATTGCACTAAGTGAATGACCAGCACAGAATAGGGAATAATGCAGCAACAATGAAGTATTAACACTGATATCAGGGAATACCTCAACAACCATCTGAAGGAAGTTGAGTAAAATTGTGTAGCATTTCACTGTCTGTAGTACTGTAGTTGAACTCTTTAGCCAAGACAGTCAACAACTGTCACCAGTTTCAAAATATTTCCTTTACTGTTTTACAGCATCAAAGATTTACACTTTTGATGCACTGAGTTACATCCTGGAATATTTCAGTGCATCACTTGAGCCTAGAGTCATGTGTGTGTTTGAATGTAAACAGAATAGGGACATTTAAGTCACATGGTAAAAAAATTAACTTTTCATTACATTTTAGACAATGGAGGGCAGTGATGTCAGTGATTTTGTGAGCAAGCCATCCTCAAAATAAAGGGCATAAATTAACTATGAACAGTGGTTGTTACCCGTTTATGAATGATATGTACTCTACATTACTTGCAACTGATGACATTTAGGGCTTTGTAGAAAATAGCTTTCCTCAAAATGGTTAAAAATAATAGTTTCCCAAAATAGTTCACCCTTGAGACATCTAATACAGCTCTGTTGGTAAAGAAAGGTTTATGATGACAGTTAAATCAGTGTAGCAAAGGGATTAACAGCAAACGATCTCTACCTTAAACATACTTGTAAAACATTTTGTCCACTTTACACAAATTTACGCCAACTGTACTTGTAAAACCCATAGGCATAATATTCATGTTTTGCATCTGAAAAAACTTATTTTTTTTTTTAATTTGGGAAAGGTTAGCTGTTATACTAAATCACTTTGGTGAAATTAATTTAATATGTATAACAGATCTCTCTTAAAACATTCTTATTCAGAGGAATTTAATTAAAAATATGTAGCAGTAAAATGTTTTTGACAAGTTAACCGTAAAAAAAAAACTATTTATACTGAATTCAGTAAGACATCTTTTAGCTGTAACAACAAAGGTATTCAAAAGAACATGAACTGAACCTCACTGATGCACTTACAATCAAGGCTCTTCCTTCACAAATACTAGTGGCACAACTGTATTGAACTTAATTACAAATAAAAATAAATATATACATATTTAAAAATAATATGGGTAACCTTTATTTAAGCTTCTGAAATAACACTGAGGGGAAAAAAACCTTGCATGTTGAAAAATATGCAGTTTACCAAGTACATTGTTGTCTATTGCATTAATCATTAGCATGATAAAAATTATATGCTTATGACTAGTTCAATCACCCACCTTCTCAAACATCATGTTCTCACTCCCACTTAGTTTACTAATAATGACACCGCTCACCGATCGTGCACACAATAACAGCCCCCACTGATTGAGCTGACAATGACACCTACTATTGACTTGAAATACTAACAGTAATGACTCCCACTCATGTGACTACAAATGATATGAACCACCCTTTAAACTATGTATTATTCTTTAATTGTATACCTGATACTGCATCTCCACATCCAGTTACAGTCTTAACTAGTCTAGAAAAAAAGATCCACTTTATAACATTATAAGTGAAGGTAACACTTGAGCTATAGACTGAGAATTCACTTAAACAATTCTTTACTAACATACTGGATAACAAATGAATTACAAATGGTTATTTAAGAGCACTATTAACAAATACCCCATAATACTATGGTATTGGTGGATGACTTTGGCATACTTTTAAGTAAATAAACAATTTGCCTCTAAAAACACTGAATAATTTTAAGTTTAAAAGCAATTGTGACTTAATTAGACACATAATCAGTAGTGCTTGGGGGACATTTCAATACATTCTAACTTGAATTTTAATACTTTTGCTTTCAATAAGAGCATTATAATTTTGCCATTGCTTCCAATTAAACCACCAGTGTTCATGGTGTTGTGAAGGTGAATTAGACACTCAGGTCTTAATTATCTACAGTATCCATAACTTGCTCTCAGGAATTCTAGAAGTAAATGCATGTTTACATATTTACAACTGGAGATGATTGTATGAATACACTCTTGGCAAAGTATTTAATTGATTCACTATTAATAACACTACATATGAATTATAACTATCATCTTTGTAATATTACATCGATCTACAAATGTAATTAACATTATAATTGCTGCTAGATTACCTAAAAATTATAATCTAAATGACTTACTGGGTAGCTGAAGTATTTGACAAGTGTAAAAGCACTAAGAATTTGGTCATGTTTAGTGTCATGAATGCACAACAGCTTTCAATTACCCACATAATTTTCTTCCCTATTTTAAGCACAAGCTCATGATAAAAGAATTGGTAATTACTTATAGTTGTGTAGGCACACTGACAAACCTATGCATACTGCCTAAGTTCAAGCAACTGATATCACAGAAAAAGAGTGTCTTCAGAAATACTGAAGAGGCTTACAAAGCATCTCTCACACTGGGACTAATTCATAAATCACCTGAGGATTATGCAGTTTTTGACATCAATTGGAGTCAGTAATATACAGGTGGTGTCATAACCAATGACAATGAGAACCTAAGCAGATAAAATAATTAATGCACCCACAATTATACACTTCTTAAGAGCCAGAACAAAAATAAATTACAATCTTTAAAAAAAAAAAAGGCCATGCAGTGTTTCCTACAGTAAGACAGCTCTATTAAAATGTAAAGGAAAGCTTGTTGGGTGTTGCTTCAGTCACGCAATACTTGTACATAAACAAACCTCCTTGCAACAATGAACTTTCATTTATCACCAGATAATTTTAGTCCTTTCTCTAATCAGTAATATATATATATTGTATTACATTTTATTGAACAAAATAGCGGACCATTTGGAGACCTCTCACAACAATTCAGTTACTGGTAACTGAATTGTTGTAAAGATTTATATACCACAATGCAATTTTAACATTCAAGTCCACATTATTAGCCATCACTTTCCATTATATTGAAAGGAAAATACTGCAAGGAAGAACTTAATATAAATTACCATACTTTATCCTAATTCCATCTTGGTAGTTATTTCATTTTCACTGTAATTAGCTACAGCATATGATAGCTAGTGTATTTACTGCAGAGAAGCTTGGGACAACTTCTGTGCTCAAACGAATTACTCTTCTAAACAGCAACCAATGCAATTTTACAGAGCTCTTCTGTAATTACCAGAGTTAAAATATGCAAGAAACTTAAGCCTCCCTTGCATTATTGCAATACCAAGCCAACCTGAAAAACAAACATATGATTATTTACTATGGACTACTGAGGTTATTAGACCAATACCGTACAATATGTATGAAAGTACAAAATTCAAAACACGATTTTCAAACTGCCTTAACCCTTAAAGTGCGCATCACGTCATATGACGTGTTGGACGTTGTTCCAGTCAACTGCGCATCACGTCATATGACGTGTTGGAGTACTAGGCAAGATTTAAACGGTCCGCGGATACACGGGGTTCACCACACCTTTATCAGGGCTCTTGTAAACAGACGCCATTTTTAAAAAAAATCGTGGGCCAAACTCCCGGGTGTTATTGGCCTCAGTATTGAGTGAGCAACCAAGCCTGACGCACGCAGCATGAGCTAACAGCACTGCTGTTCAGCTTGTGACCACAGCATCGCCTAAAAATGCCAATATATACTTGTTCATGCTATTATGTAACGATGATATTATTAAAGAAGACCCCTGACTGTGATAAAACTGACCAGGGTTCTGATAATAGCAAGATTGTGGTGATATTTAGCGCTGTGAGCCATGGAGGGAGGAGTAATGCTGTGGGAGGGAGGGAGGTGGTGATGCCTTCTGACTGTGTGTGGCCACATTTTATTGACTGCACTCACCATACCAGCTTATTGGTTCTCTATGGTGAACACAAATGTAGATACTTATATATAACGTGTGTATAGAGGGTATAAGCAGCAAGAGAAGGTTGGGAGCCGCCATTTTGGTGAGGGCGGTGGCGTTGTCTGCACGACGCCACCGTGCAGATGACGGTGTTGTTTACTGGTTACCACGATGGTCTTTGGGCACCATACCAGTTTATTTGTACAAGTATGGTGAATAAAACAGGTAGATATTTATATATAATGTGTGTATATAGCGTAATAACACCACAAACAGTATTGTTGAAGGTGAAATATTAGTGCGTCTGGCCTTGAGGGCGGCCGCCATCAGCTGACTGTGTGAGGTCCTACGTCTTTGTGCCTTTACTCACCATACAAGCTTAGATGTACAGTTATGGTGAACAAAACATGTAGATACTTGTATATAACGTCTGTATATAGTGAATTATAGCAAAAACAGTATTGTGGAAGGAGAATGTGGGCGAGTCAGATGACTTGAGGGAGGGCGGGAGTGGCTGGCTGGTACACGGCGGTCACTCCTCGTTACTTTTTGACTCATAATAGCTACTTAGTGGTTCGTTAATAGTGAACAAAACATGCAGATACTTATATATAACCTGTGCTTACAGTGTAATAACCGACAAAGTATTGTTCACTGATTGATGAACATAATTGAATCAACAATATGCACACCATATTTTTGAGTACAGCAATGATTCACTCATTTTATTATATAAATATATCAAACTACACACTATTGAATAATATTACAGCAAAAAAACTATGAAAAATCAATCAGAGACATTGAAATAATTAGGTAATTATCTCTGTGGCAACTCTGGCCTGACAGCTGGCGAGCAACAGACCACCTGGTACGCACGCTGAGTCACCGCCTATTTTTTGGCAGACTTCCCCGCCCTATAGCGGGCAATATATGCCACTTATGATTTTTTTTATTATTTTTCCCGTGATCAGTGAACACAGATTAACAGGTTAGGACGAAAAAATATTTTTTTTCTTTCAAAATTACATGCGCCTGTGGGGAAGAAAGGATATTATACCCCTAGCATGTTAAGGGTTAAGAGAACTAGTTTGGTACATACAAAATAAAATTAGTGTATCAGTGAACAGTATTCTGTAAATAAAGATACTTGACGGATGGCAAGGTAACCCTCGGGCCTGGGGAAAGAAGTGTAACAGACAAGTGTCAGTGCCAGATCAGAAGGTGCAACAGAGATGGACAAATAGGCCCAAAAGGCTATATAGTAAGGGAAGGAATACATTACACGAGTGCCCACAGCACCCACGAAGGATTGCATGGTTGTACCCCGAAGGATTCCCATCAGCAGGTGGTGCATTAGAGAAGCATGGATGTGCAGAGTTGATGAAAATCACCCTACATCTGCGATTGTAAGAGGGACAATGCAGTTCAGACAATAAGGAGCAGAGTGGAGCTCCATTAAGTGCCCACGAGTTAAACAGGTATGACTAATACGTAACATCGCCAGAGCCATCTCCACCGCCCGTTATGGTGGTAGGAGGAAGGCCATGGGAACACACTACTCTTTAAGAGCATGCAGCTTGTTACCAGTGATAGAAGACCAGCAATCCTGCCAACAGGCACAAATCGAGGAATGAAGAACCGAGAAGAAGTTGAAATAAGGAACACCTTTGTAGGAAATGGGACAAGTGCAGATAGCCTCCTTTGCCACAGCATCTGCACACTCATTTAAGGAAACACAAAATGGAAGGGAACCCAGCAAAACTCAACTGTCTTAAATCTGCTGGAGATAAGAAACAGCCAATATAGAATTTTGACAACCACAGGTTGGACAGGATTAAAGGACTCCAGAGCCATATGAGGGCACTGCGAGAGCCAGCTACAATAACAAAGGAAAAATTACGGCGAGAAAGCAGTTGATGAAGAAAGAACAAAATTGCAAAAAGTTCTGCCAAAAGATGCTAGTCTTTGGTGGCAGGCAACACACACACACGCACACACACACACACAGGTGCAGTCAGGAAACACAATGGAGTACACTGCCAGCAGACTGACCAATTTGTGAAGACGGAGATGGAGTTGGAATGTGCAGAAAAGTGAGCAAAGAAAAGGCATTTCAGAACTGTAGGAGGAGTGAAAGCCTTAGTCATGCAGGTTAAGGTTCTACAAAACATAGGAAGAGGGATCCCTCCATGGGGGAAAAGATGGAATGACAAAGAGAAACATTGATAAACAGAGCAAGCAAGACGACTGAACAGAAAGGGAAAAGTGGTGAAAGGGAACAGGGCCCACAGGAGGGTTAATGGTCAAAGTACGATATAAGCATAAGTGAGGGTGTTGTAAGGACCGCACAAAGTAGGGAAGACAGTAGCGATCCCACCGATCCTGTTGAGACAGGATGCCAGTTTCTACGTGCAAGCTCTGGGTAGGAGTCTAATGAAAGGCACCAGAGCTGAGGCGTTGTTGTTGAGGAAACACAAAAGTTGACAAGGCTGCATTGCATGAGCATCGAGGAGCACTTAGTGTCCTATGAGAGTGGCATGTGTATATATCAGTGTAGTAATACTTCGTTCATGATTCTATATAAGGTGATGGGAAAGTGATAATATGTGAATATATTGATAATTGATGAAATGTCGTATTCCTTTCAACTCCCCCATTGTGTTTTACTTGCATTACCAAGCTCATTCCTTGAAAGCCACTACTAATCTGAGGTCGGATACTAGTACTTTAGTTCCCGCAGCAAAGAACCCGGTTGCGACCCATAGTGGCTGTAACAGGAGCGAATACAGAGAACATATACGGTATACATAGACGCGATAAAGCACATAAATTATTGGGATCGTCTCAAAGCTCTCCAAATGTAATCACTAGAAAGATGAGAGATATCAAATAATACACACATGAAAAATACTGGAGGGCCAGGTCCCAAATCTACACAGTAAAACAACAACATACTGGAGTGAACGATATGGAAGAAAAATGCAAAACAGAACCAGCGAAAAGCAGGGGTTCATAGGCACAATCAGAGAACACTGTTTAAACATCAGAGGTCCATGGTTGTTCAACATCCTCCCAGCAAGTATAAGAAATATTGCCGTAACAACTGTGGACATCTTGAAGAGAAAACTAGATAATTTTCTCCAAGAGTGCTGGATCAACCGGGCTGTAGTGGATATGTGGGTCTGTGGGACGCTCTAAGCAACAGCCTACTGGACCAAGCTCTCACAAGTCTAGCGTGGCCTCGGGCCAGGCTTGAGGAGAACAACAACTCCCAGAACTCCGTCAAGCAGGTATCAAGCAGTTATCATCCATCCAGTCCTTGAACCATCCATCCTGTTGTCCTCCCAAATACAATATTCAAGTGCGATCGTCACGGGAGACACTGGTAAACTGAAACATGCCTCGCTCAAGAACCATGTGCTCGGTCGACTCATACATGTATCAACAAAGTCACAAGGTGAAGCAAAGGTCGTAACGTGATTCAAATTTTCTGAAGAAATTGAACTCATAATCAGAAAAATTTGTAAAGAGGGACGTTTGCTACCCAAGGTTCTGCTGTACTTGTATATTACATCAGCGTTTTACATCCATGGCATCTAAAACTGTCATAGTGGTCTAGAAATTGTGAAAGGTAGGAATGCCAAGTTCGGAACCCATGTTGCCCAGAAAATGTAGACATTGTGATACCATGTGTTTTGTGATCATACTTCTTAGACCAATTGGTCTAATTTTTTGCATCAGCTTTACTACCTCTTTTGTGAAGTGGTGTGATCTCTGCTGTTTTAAGTATGTTTTATTTTTGTCTGTATCTGATATGAGAATAAGGAAAAGCAGTGGTGCAAGGATTGTACCCTGCAGTTCAGAGCTTTCAATTGCACTTGAACTCAATTTTATTTGGTTGACTGTTACTCTGTGTGTTCTGTTCAACAGAAAATTGAATATCCACTGTCATACTTTATCTGTTATTCCTAGTGACATTATTTTTTTGTGCAATCACTCCATGGTCACACTTATCGAATGCCTTTGTGAACTTCGTGTATACCACATCTGCATTCTTTTTTCTTCTAATGCTGCAGTGATTTTGTCGTATTCACGTAGTTGTATTCACCTAGTTGTGCTTGCGGGGGTTGAGCTCTGCTCTTTCGGCCCGCCTCTCAACTGCCAATCAACCGTTTCTACTACTACTATTTTTTTCCCCATACCCCACACACACACACACTCCCAAGGAAGCAGCCTGTGACAGCTGACTAACTCTCAGGTACCTATTTACTGCTAGGTAACAGTGGCATAGGGCGAAAGAAACGCTGCCCATTGTGTCTCGCCGGCGCCCGGGATCGAACCCGGGACCACAGGATCACGTGTCTAGCGTGCTGTCCGCTCAACCACCGGCTCCCACAGTGGTCAAGTAGCTGTGAGAGGCATGGTCTTACCCGCTCTAAATCAATGTTGGCCTGGGTTGTGGAGGTCAATGGTATGACCTCCACAATCCAGTAATGAATTGTAATGTACGATTATGTTACGTTGTTGGGCGAATTAGATACACAGTGTTTAGTGGGCTTTCATATTTATATTTATTTAGTAGTCTTGGTTATAGCAGTCAGTTGTTGGCAGTGTTGTAGATATTGAGACAGAACTTGGAGCAGAGCAGAGCCGAGTGAGGCCGGAGTCGCGGACCTCAATGAGGGAGAGCGTGGCTGCTTGATGCGAGATGTGAGTGTCAAAACTTGATGAGATGGCGAGTGCCAAAACTGGATGAGCTGGTGAGTGTCTAAACTCGATGAGGCTGAGAGCGTGGCAGCTCGATACGGTCACAGTCTGTGTCTGCTCTGTGACGAAGTTGGAGTGTCTTGAGGTCGATTAGAACGGCATATGCCGAGTGCTACATTCTTGAGGGTGAAGTGGTGGGGTAACTCCGAAGCGTCAGTTTAACTGAATCACTGTGGAAATTATACTGATGGTTACTTGCTTCTCGATTGCTTATATAATTGAACTACACCTTATCTCATCCTCCTCCATTAGGTTAGGAGGATGGAGGGAATTTTAACTGTAATTAGGGAAATGTTTTGAGTGATGTCATTAGTGCTAATGAAAGGTTTGCTTCTCTCATTTAGCTAATGAGTTTGGAGCGAGTATATTGTTTATACTCGCTTCAGTCTCCTAAACTGGTGACCTGACTCCTGATCACTCTCTCAAATACTTTAATTATGTTGGACTTTAGTGGAACTGGTCCATAATTCTTTGCCAATGCTGTGCTCCCTCCCTTGTGAAGAGGAGCTATTTCTGCTACTTTTTATACTGTTCATACTTACTAATAAGAATAAGCAAAAATTAATTGTTGATGGCGTTGACGTCATGCATTGTTTTAACGACTGTGCGAATGTCATCACGACCTCAAAGTGTTAAGAAGTTCTGCAATGTTTTCTTTGCTTATAGAGGGAATGACATTTTCATTCCAATCTGCATCTTTTTCTCTTTCTCTTTAGTGGTATGTGACTTGCACATATTTCTAGTGCTACTGTGCCTATTCTCTCAAGGCACTGGTTTAAGTATGCATTATCCAGCCGTCTTTCCCAGCATATTTCTCCCAAGGGAAATAAGGTTTATTTGTTCCCCATTATTGTTATTAAAAATATATATCATAGGTTTTCCACAAAACATTATTAAAATATTTTTAATAAACTAATCAAACTAAAAGTACGGTGGGGCCTTGACTTATGAATTTAATCCCTTCACAGAGACGGGTCGTAAGTCAAAACGAATTTTCCCATAAGAAATAATGTTAATTGAATTAATCTGTTCCACACCCCCAAAAATATTAACTTAAAAATACATTTTATACCGAATAACACTTATTTTCTACTAGCTACAATACAGGACTGTATTTATATCTTACTTTGATTGAGGACTCTTGTTGGCATATGGAAGACAATGAGGAGGGATGGAGGAGAGGTGTAGTGTTTGTAAGGGGAATCCCCTTCAATTGTAACATCAGGCAGTGATGACTCTTCTGGGGTGCACACACTCCTACATTTTGCCTACATACCATTAGGACCTGCTTGTGGCTCACTGCTTGTTTTTCTCACTAAAAACCTGTCTAGTGACACTGTTTTTCCCTATGTTGTAACACTTGTCTGAAGTGAGACATCACATTGTCATTAAAAAGGTTAACTCAACTGATTGTTACAACTTGATTTGAGTGACACTTTTCAGCAAAACTTTGCAATTCTTCTCATACTGCACACATTTTCTTAATAAATGAGGAAGGGACATCCTCTACTCTACATCAACAATCCTCGTACCATTTACAAATGATCTCTTGTTTTTCATCTATGGTCATCTTCACGTGTGTGTTCTTAGCTTGAACCTTACCACTGACTTTCTTGGGACCAATGGTGTGATATATAATAATTACTTTTATGTTAAAAAAAATAATAATAATGAAATCCTTTACAAGCACGATTGTCACTAAGCGGGCGACACTGGTAAACTGAGGAGGGGTCGGCCGTGCCACCAGGAACCACGAGATCGGTCGACCCATACGCACATCAAAGGGAAAGGGAGCTCCCGGTAAGGAAGCCGGTCGGCCGAGCAGACAGCACGCGGGACTTGTGATCCTGTGGTCCTGGGTTCGATCCCAGGTGCCGGCGAGAAACAATGGGCAGAGTTTCTTTCACCCTATGCCCCTGTTCCCTAGCAGTAAAATAGGTACCTGGGTGTTAGTCAGCTGTCACGGGCTGCTTCCTGGGGGTGGAAGCCTGGTCGAGGACTGGGCCGCGGGGACACTAAAAAGCCCCGAAATCATCTCAAGAAGATCAACAAAGTTCCGTGTCGAGGCAAAGGTCGTTAAGTCGAGTCACATTTTCCGACGAAATTTACGTCATAACTCGAAAAATTCGTAAGTAGAGGCAGTCATAAGTCAAGGTGCCACTGTAGTTTGAGTGTCTAAGAACCAGCAACCTTGCCCAGTTCTATATAAAGTTTCCAATTATATGTATGTTTGCTTTTCTGCACTCACCTTTTGAGGTACCATCTTAGGACACCGCCAATTGTAAAGGTAATACTGTAGATTGCCATCACCTTGACCAAACTTCAGGTCTTCAAGGAACTCGGAATTCTCCATCAAGTCTAATGCGTTGAATACATCATAGTCAGACTGAAAAGGTAAGACATTTCAATTTTAAGACACAGACAAACTTTATCTGCATCATTTCAGGCGCAATTAAATATTTTCCTAAATACCCTGTACTTAAAAGAAAAAAAATTCATACAGGAAACTAGAAACTGAAATCATCACTTCTACTTTTAAAGATGTAATTTCTATCTAATAAAGTATCTACCAATGTCCAGATTATCTAGATTGGGTTATCCAAATATTTTGAAAATATGAATCTTCTACTCGATATATTATATGGGCACTCCATTTGTTACAGCAGGTGCATTAGGATTTAGAGTATGTATTAGGCTTAAAGTAAACAATACTTGCCTAAAGAACCAGCAGTGGAATGTAATAAAATGCCAGTATCTGGGTGAGCCCTGGAGGCTCCCTGAAGCTATCTATACTGATATAGCGCTATATTAGTTGGGGACATAAGTCGCAGAGTTCTTGTTTGCCTACCAGGAACCAGAGCCCGAACCTGGCCCTCCTCGGAGATGCAGGAAGCAATGGCCTTTGAGCACTTTACATTTAAAGTATGTCATACTTGCTATTGACCAGGACAGGCCCCAGAAAGTTAGGCAAATCAAAACAGACCACTGTCCGGTTGAAAATTGTGAGCCATGTCATAAAAATAGCGAAAGAACAACTCAAGAAAGAAAACAAACAAGCAACACTTCATGCAACTAGTCCCACACTCATTAGCTCTACCCCCTCACCCCCCCCCCATCCTCGCAGGGGGAGAAGGAGCCAGCAACCCTTCAATTCAGTTCTTGAATGATGAAAGCCGCCACCCAAAGTGAGGGAGCGTGTCAGGAAACCTCATCCAGAACTGGCATTTCATTATATTCAATGATAGTTTTCTGTGGGGAGCTCTGTTGGCTCCCTGAAGCTTACTACCAACAGAGAAGGAGAACAGGGACTCACCAGGAAGGCGAGTCGCTGTGGTAAGCCTTCCACAGGGACGGAAGGCTTACCACAAAAAAGCCTTTTTTGTAGTAAGCCTGTTGGTGTACCACAAAACCTAACCAATCCCTGAACCCCCGGATGGCTAGGAATGTTCCGATATGTGTCCCTGAGGCCCAGGGATTTTTTTTTTTTTTTTTTTTTTTTTTGAGATATATACAAGTTGTTACATTCTTGTACAGCCACTAGTACGCGTAGCGTTTTGGGCAGGTCCCTGGAATACGATCCCTTGCCGCGAAGAATCGTTTTTTCATCCAAGTACACATTTTACTGTTGCGTTAAACAGAGGCTACAGTTAAGGAATTGCGCCCAGTAAATCCTCCCCGGCCAGGATACGAACCCATGACATAGCGCTCGCGGAACGCCAGGCGAGTGTCTTACCACTACACCACGGACAGTTAAATTCATCGAAGTTTTAATCAACTGTTAAATCAACATCCAACTGTTAAATTCATCCAAGCACCCGGATCAAGAACAAGCCAAACTTGGGACAACGTGGTCATCCGAAATGTGGGGGGCAGGTAATCAACCCGTTCAGATAAGACAAGTCCAGAATGTACTGGAGCTCTGCACAGTCCCATTTCAGAACTGCAAACAGACAGGAGACCCACCTGAGACACAAGGCGGTTTCAACCATGCCCAAGCAAACCTACTCTAAGATGACCCGACAGATGGATGGGGAAGATGCCTGCCCCCCACACAGACTCAACCCTCTGAAGAAAGGACCTCCCAACGCCACTTAAGGCCGCAAGAAATGACTTGAAAAGCCCACGAACTGCAGGACCAGGCATGGGCAAAAGGAGCCAGCCTCCACCCTCTATCGCCCTGTTAACAGGACTACCCATGAAAGAGCCGACGCAAACCCCAAAACACCGAGCATTGAACAGAGCGAACACTGAGCCGACCAGACGAAGCCCACATCAGCGACTCCACCGACTCGGAAACTGGCACCAGAGGCTTACTAAAACAAAAGGAGGTCCGAGGCCTAGCACGACTTGTCCTAGCGGGTTGGAAGCGATCACCCTGGTGCCCCTGTTCGTCAGGGACACCATTAAATATATGTAGTAGACATAATGAGGAAAAATAAATTGGTTAGAAAGGCGGGGTCCAAGAGCTAATAACTCGATTCAGCAGATAAAAATAGTAAATACAAATAGTAAATACACACATGCGTAGATACTACAGGAAGGTGGTGGTTGGGTTGACTATGTCTATCTGAACCTAAAAATGGCTTTTGAAAGAGTCCTACACAAGAGGCTGTTCTGGAAACTGGAACATGCTGAAGGGGTGACAGGGAGACATCTGACATGGATGAAAAAATTCTGACACAGATGAGGGGCAATAATCGGAGGCAATATATCTGACTGGAGGAGTGTTACTAGCAGAGTAACACAGGGTTCATTTCTTGCACCAGTAATGTTCGTCGTCTACCCAAACTATCTACTAGAAGGAACACAGAATTAGATGAACATGTTTGCAGATGATGTTAAGTATACTAGGGAAGATAGGAGAGACAGACGATTGTAATGCCCTTCAAATCGATCTAGATAAAATATGTGCTTGGAACGTCAATTGGCAAATGGAATTCAATGTGAATAAATGCCATGTTAAGGAATGTGGAATCGGAGAAAATAAACCACAAACAACTTATAAATTATGTGGAAAGGAATTGCAGAACTCTAAAAAAGAATGAGACTTAGGGGTGGTTTTGGATATTAAGCTGTTGCCAGAAGAACACACAAAGAACATTGTGAGAAGAGCATATGCATCACTTTCCAACTTCAGATTTGCTTTTAATTACATGGATGATGAAATACTAAAGAAACTGTTCATGAGTTTTGTTAAACTATAATTGGAATATGCAGCAGTTATATGGTGCCCTAATCTAAAAAAAAAAAAAGACCCAACAAGCGAGAAGGAATATTCAATCAATTCAATTTCAACAATAAGAGGATTGACTGGGAAAAAATAAATGTAGACCTTGCAACCATTCAATGGGAGACGAACTTAAGCGACAAAACTCCCACACAGGGAATAGCTCAACTGACAGCTGAAGCTTACAAGGTCTGTTTGAAGCACGTGCCTGTGAGGAGGGGCAGAAAGAGGACCACTCTAGAAAGAGAATGCAGACGACTGTACAGGAGAAGGAAAAAAATAACGGAAATGCTTCGGCAGACACAACTATCACAAGCAAGGAAAACAAGCCTAAGCAGGGAGATCGAAGAAATAGAACAAACGTTGAAGCGATCATATGAGTGAGGAAATGGAATTGGAACAGAGAGCTATACAAGAGATAAGGAAAAATCCGAAATATTTTTTCACATACGCAAAATCAAAATCCAAAACCTCGACCAGTATTGGACCGTTAAGCCACACCAATAAACAACATGAAAGTTGATGACCCAGACAGCTTCTTTATGAATGACATTCAAGCTGCAGATAATATAACGGATATTACCATAAACTCGGAAGGCTTTGAAAGAGAAATTGACAATATGCCTATGCACTCAGCTCCTGGGCCTGACTCATGGAATTCAATATTCATAAAGAAATGTAAAGTACCAGTAGCGAGAGCACTCAGCGTAATATGGAGAAAGAGCCTGGATACAGGGGAGATACCAGCAGCACTTAAATCTGCAGATATAGCTCTGTTGCACAAGGGAGGGAGGGAGTAAAGCCTTGGCAAAAAATTATAGGCCAGTTGCACTAACATCACACATAATAAAAGTGTTTGAAAGAGTGATTAGGAATCAAATTTCTAGTTTTATGGAAAACAATGAATTGCACAATCCAGGACAACATGGATTTAGAGCGGGAAGATCCTGTCTGTCACAGTTACTCAACCACTATGACAATCACAAAAGCCCTAGAAGAAAAGCAAAATGCAGATGTTGTATACACAGACTTTGCAAAGGCGTTCGACAAATGTGACTATGGGGTTATAGCTCACAAAATGAGGTCAATGAGAATAACTGGAAAAGTAGGACGCTGGATACTCAATTTCCTGTCGAACAGAACACAAAGAGTAACAGTCAATCAGATAAAATCGAGTCCAAGCGATGTTAAAAGCTCTGTACCTCAAGGTACAGTCCTTGCACCGCTACTGTTCCTTATTCTCATATCTGGTATAGACAAAAATACAAGTCACAGCTTCGTGTCGTCCTTTGCAGATGACACAAAAATCAGCATGAAAATTACCTCTGCTGAAGACATTGAAAAACTACAAGCAGATGTCAACAAAGTTTTCGATTGGGCAGCAGAAAATAACATGATGTTTAACAGTGATAAATTTCAGGTACTCAGGTACGGGAAAAATGAGGATCTGAAACATAATACAGGGTACAAAACACAATCGAATCTTCCCATAGTAGAAAAACAGCATGTCAAGGATTTGGGAATAATGATGTCCGACGATCTAACATTTAGGGAGCATAACCAAGCAAATATTGCGTCAGCCAGAAAAATGATCGGATAGATTACGAGAACTTTCAAATCCAGTGATCCCATCACAATGGTTGTACTCTTCAAGTCACTTGTGTTGTCCCGTCTCGAGTACTGCTCAGTACTCACTTCCCCCTTCAGAGCAGGGGAGATTGCTGAAATAGAGGGAATACAGAGAACATATACGGCACGCATAGACGAGATAAAACACCTAAATTATTGGGATCGTCTCAAAGCTCTCCAAATGTACTCTCTAGAAAGGAGACAAGGAAGATACCAAATAATATACACATGGAAAATACTGGAGGGTCAGGTCCCAAATCTACACAGTAAAATAACAACGTACTGGAGTGAACGATATGGAAGAAAATGCAAGATTGAACCAGTGAAGAGCAGAGGTGCCATAGGCATAATCAGAGAACACTGTATAAACATCAGAGGTCCGCGGTTGTTCAACGTCCTCCCAGCGACTATAAGAAATATTGCCAGAACAACCGTGGACATCTTCAAGAGAAAACTGGACAGTTTTCTAAGAGAAGTTCCAGATCAGCCGGGCTGTGGTGGGTACGTGGCCCTGCGGGCCGCTCCAAGCAACAGCCTGGTGAACCAAACTCTCACAAGTCGAGCCTGGCCTCGGGCCGGGCTTGGGGAGTAGAAGAACTCCCAGAACCCCATCAACCAGGTATCAACCAGATAATCTCAAGAAGCACATAAATAATCTGGAAAAGGTGCAAAGGCATGCTACAAAATGGCTTGTTGGAACTGAAAAACAAGAGTTATGAGGAGAGGCTAGAAGACAAAAGAAAGAGAGGTGATGTAATCACAGCTTACAAAATAATAACAGGAATCAACTAAACTGACAAAGAGGAATTCCTGAAACCAGCAGCTTCAAGAACAAAAAGACAGATTCAAGCTAAGGAAACAAAGGTGCTAAAGAAAATTTAGGAAGTCTTCTCTTGCAAACAGTGGTAGACAGTGGAACAAGCCAAGTGAGAAGGTGTTGGAGGCCCAAACCTGTCGATAGTTTCAAAGCCTTATATGACAGAGTACTGGGAAGTTGGAACACCACGAGCGTAGCTCTCATCCTGAAACTACACTTAAGTAATTACACACCCTGCCTCAAATGTAACACACAACACCCCACCAAGTTAGGATAACTCATCAATATGTCAGATAAGTTCCAATCTAGAATGACTGGGGAAATGACAAACCATCAAGTAAAGATACAGAAATCCCACCAACTCCAGTGCAGGAAAACAGTAGCCACAGTATGTGCTACTGTGGCACACCAGCCACAGAACCAGCTGACAAACTGAGCTTTAGGTTCCATGCTAAAGCAAAAAGAGGTCCACCTGTAAACAAAAAAACTCGACTCCAAGATGTGTTGACAACCGTCTACTACACCAAAGATGACAGCACGACTGATACACTAAACAGACTCTCAATGGTGGGGAAAAACATTCAAACTACATTCCTAAAATATTATCTCCAAGGTATTTTCACACCATTCATTAACCTACACAAATATTATTATTCATTCTTCAATACTGTAATTCTTACATTCTTGGCAGTGACTAGTGCATCCTTCATCAAAACTTTCCAGGGAGTGGCTGAAGAAACATTGTAAAAAGAGTAGGCAGCTTTCAAGGACTTGTATGTTGGATGATGCATAACTGTTGACGGCAATGTATAGTAGCTCACAAAATCTGGAAAATTATAAAAATAAAATTATCTGATATTTCATTAGGACAAAAGTTATTCAATAAATCTAAAATTTACAAGAATATATTCTATACTAGTTATGTTTTAATTCTAGCTGATCAATGCCAAGCATAGAGAGCTGACTAACTCAATACTGTGGTTCCTCACACATTACAGCTTTGGCATTTTTTATATGCACTATTCACTACAGTATGTATTTCATATAACAAGTCACTAAACATGAGCCATGTTCAGCATGCACACGTTGGCACCAGGTTGTGTGTTTAAGCACTTTGTTTTACATACATTTATGTTTTCGTGTTAATAATCTTTTGAGATTACACAATATACTCTTGTATCACAGGGAAGAGTACAAGAAGAAGGAAGAGTACTTTACACACCATATTTGTATCACAGACATGACAGGAGACCATCATAATACTGACGATACTTTTATGTATCTTTTGTAAGTTATGTATCTTTATGTATCTTTTATAAGTTATGATACTAAATACATTTTTTCCTCTTATGAAGCAAAAATAAAATTAACTGTGGGAAACCTGTGGGCCTTCTGATTTTTTTCATATTCCATTAATTTCAGTACAGTATTTACGTTATACATCCCACCAATTTCATGGGACATTTGACACACCAAGGGTTACTGAGCATGCAATATTATGAATATGCTTAAAAGTCATTCTTGGCACCTCTGCAAACTTAAGAGAACCTATATTTTAAATATGGATATACAAATGGAATGTGGGTGGGTGGATGTGAGTATGCAAGTGGGAAGGAGTGGGTGCATCAGTTGGGGGAGGTTTGGGTGGGAGGATGTGAGTGCAAGTGGGAAGGAGTGGGTGCATCAGTTGGGGAAGGTTTGGGTGGGTGGATGTGAGTATGCAAGTGGGAAGGAGTGGGTGCATCAGTTGGGGAAGGTTTGGGTGGGAGGATGTGAGTGCAAGTGGGAAGGAGTGGGTGCATCAGTTGGGGGAGGTTTGGGTGGGAGGATGTGAGTGCAAGTGGGAAGGAGTGGGTGCATCAGTTGGGGGAGGTTTGGGTGGGAGGATGTGAGTGCAAGTGGGAAGGAGTGGGTGCATCAGTTGGGGAAGGTTTGGGTGGGAGGATGTGAGTGCAAGTGGGAAGGAGTGGGTGCATCAGTTGGAGAAGGTTTGGGTGGGAGGATGTGAGTGCAAGTGGGAAGGAGTGGGTGCATCAGTTGGGGGAGGTTTGGGTGGGAGGATGTGAGTATGCAAGTGGGAAGGAGTGGGTGCATCAGATGGGGAAGGTTTGGGTGGGAGGATGTGAGTATGCAAGTGGGAAGGAGTGGGTGCATCAGATGGGGAAGGTTTGGGTGGGAGGATGTGAGTATGCAAGTGGGAAGGAGTGGGTGCATCAGATGGGGAAGGTTTGGGTGGGAGGATGTGAGTATGCAAGTGGGAAGGAGTGGGTGCATCAGATGGGGAAGGTTTGGGTGGGAGGATGTGAGTATGCAAGTGGGAAGGAGTGGGTGCATCAGATGGGGAAGGTTTGGGTGGGAGGATGTGAGTATGCAAGTGGGAAGGAGTGGGTGCATCAGTTGGGGGAGGTTTGGGTTAGGTGTGAACAGTTGGGATTGGGGATGTTTGGATCAAATTGCAACACTGACACACCACAACCACCATTACTGATCACAACAAATCCAATATGCCAACACATAACAGACTTACCTGAAATATCTTCCAATCAATACACACAGAAATCACAATAGCGTGATGCATCAAATGAACAAATCCACAATGGCAGTGACGACGATTCGAACCTACGTCCGGGAGCATCCCAGACGCTGCCTTAATCGACTGAGCTACGACATGGTCAAAAGAGTTGAAACCGAAGTTCTATTGAACTTACTGGATCCTGCAGCCTCTCCGAGGCACAAACCAGGGTTTTACACAACTCCCCCATACACTCAAGCTATGTCAATAGGCCGTTCTACCTATTCGCCCTTACTTCATTACACACAGAAATCACAATAGTGTGATGCATCAAATGAACAAATTCACAAGGGCCGTGATGAGGATTTTATTATACAATTTTGTTCTCTAACTACAATACAGTACATACGTTTATCTTACCTTTATGGAGGAATCTTGATGCGTATTGAAGATGGCGAGGAAGGAAAAGGAGGAGAGGTGTTACTGTTTGGAAGGGGAGTCCCCTTCCATTATAACATCAGGCAGTGATGACTTCTCTGGGGTACACACTCTCCTACATTTTGCCTGCATATCACTAGGACCTGGTTGTGATTCACTGCTTGTTTGTCTTACTAAAAACCTTTCCATAGTATTATTGTTTTTTCCATACGTTTTAATTTTTGTCTGTAGTGAGGCATCACAGTGTCATTAAAAAGGTTAAGGCATTGGCCTACTGCACCGTGATTTGGGCGAGTCATTTCAGCATAAGTTTGCAATTCTTCCCATGCTGCACATATTTTCTTAATTAATAAGGAAGGGACATTCTGTACTGTCTTCTCCTCCCCCCCCCTGAAGAAATTTCCTCAGCTGTCTTGTTGCTGCTCCTTGTGAAGTTCTTCAGTGGTCAGTTCTTCGCTGTGTTCCTCCACCAGCTCGTGACACACAACACTCAGAACACTATGAATGCCACTTCTTTTTTCTAAATTTCTTAAATCAACCCCTGCTCGCCTTAAACTCTTTCGCATTTGCATCACTCATTCCAGGGGTTTTCTTTAAAAGGTCTTCCATGCAATTTCCTTGCTTTTTCACAAATGATGGCCTCTGAAACTCTATTACCCGCTAACTCCTTGCTGTGTATCCAAATTAATAACTTTGACATCCTCAAGTGTTTGTGTTCTATGTTTCATGATTATTGACATGCCTTTTGCCACTTTAGCACTCATAATGTCCTTTTTCTTAGCAAGTATAGTGGATATCGTTGACTGATATTTGTTGTACTGCCTAGCTAGTTCAACAACCCGCATTCCATCTTCATATTTACGAATGATCTCTTGTTTTTGCTCTGGTTGATACCTGGCTGATGGGATTCTGGGAGTTCTTCTACTCCTCAAGCCCGGCCCGAGGCCAGGCTTGACTTGTGAGAGTTTGGTCCACCAGGCTGTTGCTTGGAGCGGCCCACAGGCCCACATATCCACCACAGCCCGGTTGGTCCGGCACTCCTTGGAGGAAACAATCTAGTTTCCTCTTGAAGATGTCCACGGTTGTTCCAGCAATATTTCTTATGCTCGCTGGGAGGGTGTTGGACCTCTGATGTTTATACAGTGTTCTCTGATTGCGCCTATGGCACCCCTGCTCTTCACTGGTTCTATTCTGCATTTTCTTCCATATCGTTCACTCCAGTACGTTGTTATTTTACTGTATAGATTTGGTACTTGGCCCTCCGGTATCTTCCACGTATATATAATTTTATATCTCTCTCGTCTTCTTTCTAGTGAGTACATTTGGAGGGCTTTGAGACGATCCCAATAATTTAGGTGCTTTATCGTGTCTATGCGTGCCGTATATGCTCTCTGTATTCCCTCTATTTCAGTAGTCTCTCCTGCTTTGAAGGGGAAAGTGAGTACTGAGCAGTACTCAAGACGGGACAACACGAGTGACTTGAAGAGAAGACTCTATTGGTCATCCTTACATGGATTTTCATATGTTGAACCTTACCACTGACTTTCTTGGGACCCATGGTGTGATATATAATAATCAGTTTTATGTTCAAAAAGCAAAAAATCACCACAAAATTTTTTTTCTTATACGTGTGATCATCACTATGTGGGCAGCACTAGTAAACTGAGGCAGGTCGGCTCACGTGACCAGGAACCACGCGCTCGGTCGACCCAAACGTGTCCCAACAAATATTGTTAGTCAACGACACTACCGTAAGTCGAGTAGCATTTTTCGATCAAATTTACATTGTAACTCAAAATTATCGTAAGTCGAGGTGCCACTGTACTGTATTGTAAGGGCTCAGTAATTCGGATTCCAATAACCCCAGATTTGGAGTAATCCGAATGAAATCTTGTTCACGTTTTTACTTTTAAACCTACATATGAATTCCAGTTCAAGTGCTTGACGGTTTAACTAATTGAAAATTTGGTTACAATCATAACAATTTGATAGTAAACACACACACTCGTTACATCCAATGTTCTAATACACCAAAATAAATTTACACGTAAACAGTTACTTGTTTTGACATTGACAAACAACTTGTGTCAGAGAGGTATCGGAGGATAGGAAAAAAGGGGTGAGTGGGGAGGGACTGGGTATGGGGATAGTTGGCAGGGGTAGAATGGAGAGGGCCCAGATATTGAGATGTGAGGCAGGGGAAGGGGGACTGAATATATGGATGAGAGGCAATGGAGTGCCCAGGTATGTGGATGCGGGAGAATAGAGAAGGCCCTAGTGTGGTTGACAGGCAGCCCAGTGAGCTAGTCTATGGAAGCCCTATTTTTGAACTTCTGGAATCTTATATTTTAGGGCAATGTGCAATGATAAAATTTTTGATTAGTCTCTAAGCATTACATTGCCAGAAACTCTCAGGCAACTGTCCTCCCACTTTCAGCCAGCCACCTGCCCGCTCTTTACTGTCAGCCTGCCCTCACCCAAAAACTGTTTACAGGCTGTACTGTAAAATGTATTTTGCCAATACAATATGGGACATTTTTTGGGGGGCAGCCTACATACAGAGCCTGGGGTGAACCAGCCCAGCCCTGTCAAGCCACAAGTGTTCTTTCCTCACGATTCTACTACCTCGTGTCACTCCGGTACTGAATGATTTTCTTTCTTAATTTTTTTGTTTTAACAGAAACTTAGATCATTTTTGGCTAAGACAATGTCTAGTAGCAGCAGCAGTAATCAACGTGGACACGTTAAGAAAAAGCAAGTTACGCTACCCACTAAAGATATGCTATGAGAAAACTTGGTGAAAATGCCCATTCATTTTGTGACATTCCTGGTAAGAAATTCAGGTAATTAAGATGACCAGCTAACTTGGATGGGAGTGGGCCTACCCTATAATTTGGGATCCAAATTATTGACTGTGGGCAGTCTGTACAATCAACATCATAGGTGATAAAACAAAGCCCTGTGGAACCCAGCCACACCCCTCTATTCTAATTCATATCCTCTAATTACTGCTCTCCTCTTTCAGCATTTAAGAAACTTTTTATCCATTCTAACTAAATTCAGTGCATCTAAAGAGAAAACACTGCTAAACTTACTGCTTTAAGCATCAAAGCAATACGCAGTTGGAAATCTGGTAAATATATTGAAATTTTCACAACCTAGACTACAATATCCCCAGGATATTGGGGACATGTGTCACGTAAATGTGATCCAGTTATGTTCATTCTATGTTGCAAAATCTTACAAACAGCCACACCAACAAATATTTCATCTGGTTCTAAAAATAGCCACTGCCTAATATTAATGGAAACCTTCCACTGACAATCATACAACATGGAAACAAAAGAAAATTATAAACAAAATCATATAGTAAACTCTGCAAAGAATGCCTAATTATTATTAATATATAAAAATCAGAAGATAATACAGTATTTCACTTGAAAACTCACCAGTAACTTTGCCAAAGTTTTCAACTACATAACTGTCTATGATCTTGTCTTGGGGAAGAAACCAATGAATGAATTCTTCTTTACTAAATACAGGTGCTAAATCAAATTTGTTCAAGTATCCTTCTAACAACTTATGGCAATCGTCAACGTCTTCAATCTTTAATCTTCTGAAACCTGACGTTACTGTTTCTGATGGCAGCCGATACAGTTTGAGTGTGCGCTGCATAGTCATATTCTTTCCCAAATGAGAAAATTTAACTTCTATTAGCTTCTTTGGATTGAGTGAGCGGTGCCAGTAGCGACAAGATGCCACAGGTTTCGGCAACAAGACACCAGCAGTGTACACAGCCTGGATGAGGAGAGAATAATCTACAATAAGAACCATAACAAATTTGAAAACTTTTCTAATATTCGGGGGTTAACACGTTAAAATTATTAAACTAATATTCTTAAAAATTATAACTAAGAATCTGGGGAAAAAATGTACTCCAAAATATATTCCATTAACTCCTGTGCACCTGTTTATGGCCAACACACCCCCCTACTCTACCAATAAAAAATAAATTCCCCCAAAAAAATTTTCCTGCTAACATTGTTGTGGTGCATTCCCTGATTACAGGAAACAAAAAAAAATATGTGACATACTTTGGCCGTGATGGAGCAAGCAAGTCTCGCGATTCACGAAAGATCATTGAATCGTCACCCAAGGCCAAGAATAGTGCAGAAGTTGCCACAAAGACATTTTAACATAATTTACTTAAATGTCTGTCTATTTTTCTTCTTTTTTTGTACAGTAATATTTGTGTCATTTGAGAAAGTTACGTAATAAAATGTGTGGAACACTGCTATGCTCAAATATACGTCACTAATATGACTACCATATTATATTTTTAAACAATAGAACAGGGTTTTTTTTCCATTATTCCACTATATAGAGACTTTACATATAATTATTTACATTTTCACACCCTATTATGAGCCAGTAAGTAGTTCTGGTGAGTGTAAATAATCTAGCAACCAGTTTTTAAGAGGTCAGCCAGGAATGTTTTGTAAGAAATTGTAACATGCATTTTAAATGTTCTTTGTACATATTTCTAATGTTTTTACCATTGTTCCTTCAGGTGCAATGAAGCATTCGATTGTAAATAATGTTATTCGTATCACAGAACATGATGAACATGGGCAACTACCGATATATTTTAGTCACTAATATGCCCAGAATATTATATTCTTTGAACAATGAAACACACTTTTTGCTGTTGTAACACTTTATGCACACATTATATATAACTACTGTATTTACTTTTGTATACACCATAATGAACCCCTAAGCAGGTCTAGTGGGTGTGGTATGAAATGAAAATGAAATCCATGCATAGCATGCTCTTGAGATGATTTCTCAAGAGATGATTTCTCTTGAGAAAATATCTCTATCTTGAGATGATTTCAGGGCTTAGCATTCCCGCGGCCCGGTCCTTGACCAGGCATTCTTTTTGTTACACATCCCTAGGAGGCAGACCGTAGCAGCTGCCTAACTCCCAAGCACGTATTTACTGCTAGGTAACAGGGGCATCAGGGTGAAAAAAACTGCCCATTTGTTTCTGCCTCCACCGGGAATAGAACCCGGAACCTCAGGACTACGAATCCGAATCGCTGTCCACTCGGTTGTCAGGCCCCCTGACAGCTAACCCCCCACTCTCAGCAGGCAACACCAACAGACAATACAAAAAAGGTCAGATGTAACACAAACAAGGAATGACTTTCAAGGTCAACAAGCCACAATGTAGGACTGAACATAGGAGATACTGTTTCATCCACATGGTAATAAACCCATGGAACTGCCTACCTGCCCAAGCCATAAGTACAAAAACACCCAAAATACTACTTCGATTGTTAAAATGTAATCCCTGTTCACCTTGGGGAAGAGGGGGATTGTAGGTGATAATTTGGATGCAATAGGGCGAGGATGTCTAGCAACACTCGGGCGCTGACATAGCAGGCGCCCGGGGCGTCTGCTCCGCCTGAGCCGTCAGGCAGGAGTTGCCACAGATATTTTTACCTAATTATTTCAATGTCTTTGATTTTTCTGTTTTTTTTTTTTGCAGTAATATTATTCAATAGTGTGTAGTGTGACATTTATATAATAAAATGTGTGAACCATTGCTATACTCTAAAGTATGGTGTGCAATTAGTGATTCAATTATGTTCATAAAACAACAAACAAATATTTTTGCTGTTATTACACTATATACACAGGTTATATACAAGTACCTGCATGTTTTGTTCATCATAATGAACCACTAAGCTGGTATGGTGCATCAAAACAGCATAGTGGCTACCAACACACCAGCCAGCAGATCACTCACCAATATTCCTCCTCCAACCATATTGTTTGTGGTGGTATTACACTATATACACACATTATATAAAAGTATCTACATGTTTTGTTCACCATAAATATTCAACTAAGCTTGAATGGTGTCCAAACAGCATAGTGGCCACCCTACACAGCATGACAAGTCACACACCAGGCACCAGACGACATCACCTCCCTCACCACAATGGCTCTTCCCAACATATTCCTTTTGCTGTTATTACACTATATACACACACATTATATACAAGTATCTACATTTGTGTTCACCATAACAAACCACTAAGCTGGTACGGTGAGTCCAGACAATAACAATGACCGCCAAAGACCAGTCAGCTGATGATGCCACTTCCCTTTCTCGCCAGGATTCCTCCTCCCACCATACTATGCATATTGCTAATTCTCACCACAATGGTGCTATTATCAGAATCCTGGTCACTAAGTCCTGTAAATGAATAATCTTTCACAATTTTATTTTGTAAAGGAACAGTGTCATTTCAAGATTCTTAGATGGACCAAACAATGGCAGTGTGCTGTGGCTAGTGCTGTGAACATGCCCACAATTTTTTTTTTTTAAATGGCGACTGTTTACAAGATCCCCACGTAGCAGTGGGACCTTCAATCTTGTGCGGTACTCCCAACCATACATAGCTGTGGTGCGTCGTCACGCAAAAGTTATTCACCCCAGGGGAGCCGGTCGGCCGAGCGGACAGCACGCTGGACTTGTGATCCTGTGGTCCTGGGTTCGATCCCGGGCGCCGGCGAGAAACAATGGGCAGTTTCTTTCACCCTATGCCCCTGTTACCTAGCACAGACTGCTTCCTGGGGGTGGAGGCCTGGTCGAGGACCGGGCCGCAGGGACACTAAAGCCCCGAAATCATCTCAAGATAACCCAGCTATAAATGTATTGCGCCCTTTAAGGGTTAATGAGGAAGCAACATCCTTCTTGTGAAGGGCTAGGAGTTCGTCGGTGGTCAGTTCTTCTGTGTGTTCTTTACCAACTCCTCCAACATCAGCACCATCCAGCTTAGCTAGAACAACCACCATCATACCATTTTCATGTTTATGAATGATCTATTGTTTTTCCTCTATCGTCATCCTCACATGTGTTTTCTCAGGTTGAACCTTACTACTGACTTTCTTGGGATCCATGGCATGATATATATTAATTACTTTTATGTTTAGAAAACAAGAAAGCACAAAAACAATAAAATTCTTAAAAGAATTCAAGCGCGATTACCACTAGGCGGGAGGCACTGGTAAACTGAAGCGTGCCTCGCCCGTACCACCAAGAACCACGTGCCAGGTCGACCCATACATGTATCAACAAACTCACCAAGCGAGGCAAAGCTTGTAAGCATGGTCACATTTTTCAAAGAAATTGAGCTCGCAAACAGAAAAATTTGTACAGTGGGGCATTTGTAAACCGAGTTTACACTGTATATGATTTTGGTCTCACTACCTGCATGGCTCACATCGTATATATATATTTTTAAAGTAAAGTACCACAGTTTTCCGGGTAGATGGGACTCGTAAGCCTGGAAATGCAGCTCATCCAGGGGAAGGGAAAACCGTGATTCCAAACCTCTGCTGCCTTGCGGCCATACCCCTTTTTTAGGAAAGGCTT
>NC_091216.1:15621527-15659027 GCF_040958095.1 Procambarus clarkii | reverse complement strand
TAGGCTATGCAAGCAAGTATAATTTAAATTCCCTGCTTGAAGGGTGTTATCCTAAGGTCACCCAGTATACTGTCTGTCTAGCTAATGACATATGTTCACAGAGATGACGTAAGGATGCGGTTGTTCTGAGGAGGGCAGTTTACCTTGGGCAGTCCAGAACGCTTGACTTGGTCCTGCGAGAGGACAAAGTGGCAGTCGACAGTTATAGCAGTGTGTTAGCTGCTGAATTTATGCAGTGTTGTATGGACCGACATACCCGGAATTTGGCCAAGAAGAGTTACGAGGAGACAGTAGTGTGACTGTTGAGAAGTGCTACTAGTGTGTTACTAGAGACTTCTGTCAGGGTGAAGAAGAAGAAGGAGGAGGAGGAGGGAGGGAGGAGGAAGGAGGAGGAAAGAGGAGGAAGGAGGAGAAGGTGGTTGGAAGCATTGTCTTCCATCGACTGGGTCTGGCACTCAGAAAGCTAAGCGCCCAAAAATAAACCCTCGGTTCTAGTTAAAATATTGCTACTGAAAGCTGAACTAGTGGACAGAACTCCCCAAATTAAAACGAGCATGACGTCACCACATCACCGTGCGGCTGTCTGCGCAACTTCCCCTCCCCTTGGGTGTAGGAAGGGGTAGCCCCAGACCACCATGCCAGCTTTCCACCCTTCAGTTCCGAGGCTGGATGTCAAAACACGCTAATACACAGCCGACCAGAGGGAGTGAGGGTTGCCGGGAAGCCTCCGGGTCTCACCCAGAAAATGGCATTTCATTACTTTCAACGCTGGTATTCTGAGGGGAGCCTCTTTGGCTCCCCACAGAAAACTGAAAACCTCTTCGGCTCCCTGGAGCTACTTACCCAAAGATATCACGAAAGGGACTTACCCAGGAGGCGGTTACCACTTGCTCCTCAACTCGAAGTCGAGACAACTGGCTGCAACGGCCGACCCAATGCGACACGTGCCCGACTAAGTCCAGGAACATTGACCATGAAGCAAGCGGCCAGGACCCTGTTCAACCCCAAAAAACCCTGTGCTCGAATGTCAGAAAAAGACATGTCACCAAGGACGGCAGCCAACACAGCATACTTATGAATGTCATGGGCACGAGGATAGACCACAGGCTGGTTGGACCGAATAACCCTGCAAACAACCTGGGAGATCCAAACACTGAAACGGGGAAAAGGAAAATCGGGTCAACCCATAGCACAACCCAGGCCAATGAGGCCATTGAGTGCAGGTAACGGTGAAGAGCCAAAACATGACAACACATAATGCACCCCCCAGTCTAACCAACCAACCAAGCATCAACAACCCAAGGACCACTCCAGAAAGCAGCAGACTCATTCTTTGCCAGAAAAGAACGAGACAGCAGCAAACAAACAAACCTACCACAAGGACCAAAAGAGCAGAAACCCCTACACCGGAGGAAAGCATAAAACTCCCCGACCTGACCCGACCTCCAGAGGCCAATGCCAACAAGAAAAAGAGCTTTAAAAAAACAATCCTGAACCGAAAGGGCCACCACAAACCGAGAAGAGAAAGAATAGCGCTCGGTCCAACGACCAGGACAGAGCAGACGGTACATGAGCTGGCCAGAGATGAAACAATGCACAAGACAGCTTGCGGAACGGAGCAGAAGTAACATCAATACTGAACGCAAACTGCAGCGGTTCTGCTAGCACCACACAATACGAGGCAACAGTATTCGGCATTAGACTACAGTCCTGGAACCACCACAAAGGGAAGGACAAAACAACCCTATCCGAGACAGAAGTACACCTACACAAAGATAAGAAATAACGGAAGGACCGACAGAAAACTTCATACTGCCGCCGAGACGAAGCATGCAGGTGGGACACCATCAACGAAGCGACCTGCACACCATACAAGTGAAGACAGACCCGAGTCAAAGCCTAGACGCGAAGACTCAAGGTGAAGAGCGAACCAGCCCGGTACTGCTGAAAGAGGCAGAGCCGCAGGAAGACCCTCAGGTTCGGACACCGAGCAAGCAGCGCCTGAAACCAAGGCTGGGCCATCCACCAAGGAGCCAGAAGGACAACTCTCCCCTGGAAAGTTTCCAAGCTAACCAGGACCTGGAGCAGCAGCTGAACCGGAGAAGAGGGGTATAGGTAACCCCCACCTCATCCCGTCCTGCCCGAAGGCATCGACACCAAGGGGCTCACAGTCGGGGAAGGGCGCCACAAATAACGGGAGATGCTGCGACCCCGCCGACGCAAAGAGGTTCACTTTCGGAGGCTCGTAAGTCCGGCAAAGCCAACTGAACGAGTTGGTGGTTATTTTGAGGTTATCTTGAGATGATTTTGGGGCTTTTTTTTTTTTTTTTTTTTTTTTAGTGTCCCCGCAGCCCGGTCCTCGACCAGGCCTCCACCCCCCAGGAAGCAGCCCGTGACAGCTGACTAACACCCAGGTACCTATTTTACTGCTAGGTAACAGGGGCATAGGGTGAAAGAAACTCTGCCCATTGTTTCTCGCCGGCGCCTGGGATTGAACCCAGGACCACAGGATCACAAGTCCAGTGTGCTGTCCGCTCGGTTGACTGGCTCTCCTGTTCCCCTCCCCAACCGGTGTGAATTGGAAATAAGGTTCTTTATCTGACTTTCTTTTAAACTTCAGCCCGTTAATTGAAGCCTTAAGTATGTGCCTTTTAATATTTTCATTGGTTTACCATCTTCCATGTTTAAGGAGTCATCATCCATGGCCAGGTTTACCACTCGGATGCAAGAAAACACGTACAGGTTCTGTTAATGGTTAGTGTAAGCAGTGATGAACAATGAATTTATAATAATGTTGGAGAAGTAAGATTGGCTCTTCATGCTGGTCTAGATGGTGGACGTAAAATCTTCGTAACTTCTCATTTGTGTGACCAGAACAAGACATTTACATCATTTTAGTATAGAAATGTTCGCCAATGACTACTAACGTCCAGTACCAGTATAAAAGCCCCTAGATGGTGTAATAAATGAATACTGTGAATTTTTAATTGAATGTTATGGTCATAGGAGGTGTCTCACAACAAACAGTTGATCAGTGACTACATATGCTGTACAAGTGTATACTCTAAATATAATTATTGTGTACCAGTATAAATGCATGTCCCTATGGAAATAACTATATGGAAAGTGAGATGATAAGTGTACCATAAAGCATTTATGAAAGAACACAATCTGGATTGGTTGTTAGTACACAAAGGCACTTGAAATTATTTTCTTTTCATCCACCTATTATCATAACCTAATTTCATGATATTGTATCCTTTTTCATATTTATTTCTGCATAAATTTTGTTTATTTGTGCTATCCTGATTATATTGTACAGTACTAGAAAAATGAAGCTTACCTGAAATATTCCCGTCAGATTAACTCTTCTAGTTATTTCCTTTATTAATACAGGTGCCAGGCGTTTCGACCGTAGCTTCTTATGTACACACAGGAAATTAATTTCAACCATTTGCTGCTGGCTGTAATAAACATGTAGTGTGTAAGCACTCCACAGATCAAGACACTCATTAATAGAGTCTTCCCATCCTCTACCATAATTATATATTTAAAAAACATAGTACACCTCTAACAATAAAAATAAAAGTGACACATGGAGCAACAAAGCCAAGCCATGAAAACTTATTGCAACAGTACCAATGTATCTACCGAGTCTCAGGCAACTATGATAAGGAATAAACTGAATATTGAAATTAAAGCATTAGGAGTATTAGAAGTAATTTGTCCCATACAGTGAAATATTTCAAGACCCACCTGCATCACACCAAATTTTTCTGTGCTGTACTTTTGAAGTACAGAATTATGACATTTTTGAGATACCAGTACAAAAATTTTATTAAATAAAAACTCAGCATTGAATGTAATGAAATGTCTCTTGTTACAACCTCATAATGACTAAGTCTTGAGAACACACCAGGCCTCTGAACCCCCACGACCTTCTACAAGTGACAAGGATCTGAATCTGGCCTCCAAAGAGGCATAGGGAACCCCGGGGATTAGAGATTACCACAGAATAAAGAACAAAAAACCTCCCTGAAAGCCAAAAAACTCCAAATTAAGCAACTGCAAGCATATTTTTTTGTTAAACCCATTCAATAAAACCAGCATTGAATGTAATGAAACACCATTTTCTGGGCGAGACCCAGAAGCTCCCCAGAGCTATACCGAGCTGATGAGTATATATTAGACCGTGGCAACAGTCAATCATAGGAGTTCTGGGCTTACCGGGGACCCGAGCCAGAACCTGGCCTCCTCAAGAAGAGGCATGAGGCGCAATGGCCTAAAGACACCCCCGTGTAATTGGAAGCAGTCTTTGACTGCCATCTACCAGGTCAGCCACCCAGAAAGGTAGGAATTTCAAAACAAACTACTGCTGGTCAAAAAATATAAACCAAATGTCGAACTAGCAAACAGAACTCCACAATCAAAAACAAGGAAACAAACATGACGTCTGTAGGTTTCTGTGAGTACGCCTGTTTACTCACGTCTGTGAGAACCATACAACTGCTGCATGTTCCAATTTGGGTCTCAAAAGAAGTCATGAACAGAATCTTTTAGTATTTCACCATCCATGTATTTAAGAGATTTTGAAGTCAGAAAACATAGCATATCTTCCTTGCACAATGACCTGTGTGTGTTCCTCTGGTGAAAGTCTACCATCCAGAACGATCCTTGGATCTCTCTCGCTCTTGGAGAGTTTTTTCATTCCTTTCCACATAATTTGTAAGTTGTGTGGGGCTATTTTCCCATATTCCACATTTGATAACATAGCATTTATTCACATTGAATTAAATTTGCTATATGGTGCTCACCATGTACATATTTTACTCCAGCAGAGTTGATAGTAGTTTTTCAACAAAACTTTGCAGTTCTTCCCATACTTCACACATTTTCTTAACTCTTACCCTCAACTGCTTGGTTTCCAAATATGACAGCCCCCAGTGCGCAGGAAATAAATTCTCTGGAAAAAATTATCTTTTGTTTTCAAAGTGTCAAAAACCCTTCCCTGAGTATGTGTATGGTAACAGAAGGTCGAAATTGTACGAACTTTGGCTGCTATGGGGTCCTTAAGTTCACGCGTGAAGTCGTCATTCCCTGGTCGCCTGTGGCGTACGCCCCCGGGGCCGGTAGGGCGCCCGGGGCAGGATGTGCAAGTTGCTGAGAATATATTTTTGTTCATTTTTTGGGCACAGTTCCAAATACATTTTATTTGTTTTTTTGTGCCAATCCTATATATAATGAACACATACACAGTATTATGGAGGTAGAACATCTGTACTGTCCAAAGACACTTATGTGCATGACACACATGTACACATATGTTGCACATATTTCCCATGCATCATGCTAATTTAAGTATATATATACAATCTACTTACACACTATACACTATCACACACTAAATACATTCACCATCAACATACTCAGAACTCCGTGAGTTCTGCCACACCCTCACTCCTCCAACATCCAGTGTCTCCCTCACTCCTCCAACATCTTATTCGCCAACATTGCTCCTCCCACCATACTGTTATTGTTTTTATTACACTATTTACACATGTAATGTATACCTATCTACATGTTTTATTCACCAGAACTATGCAAGTAAGCCGGAATTGTGTCCAAACTTTACAGTGGCCACCATACACTGCATGAGAAATCTCACAGCAGCCAGCAGACGACGCTACGATTACGTCACCTCCCTCACCAAAATAGCTCCTCCCAATATACTCCTGTTGCTGTTTTTACACTATATACACACATTGTATATACTCATGTACAAATATGTTCACCATAGTGAACCACTAAGCTAGTATGGTGAGCAAAACAAGAATGGCTGCCCCCACACACACATAGTAAGGCTACCTCGATTCTCTCTCTCCCTCCCTCAGGGAGGGAGAGAGAGAATCGAGGTTTAGTTTATTTTATTTAGTAAGTTTATTTTGTAAAGGAACCTAGGAAGTCGTTTTAAGATTCCTAGATGGATTAAATAATGCTGTGGTGCTGTGCCTAGCTCTGTGAACATCGTGAACAGCATTGAATCACTGATATTTGAACGTTGTACACAGTCATTATCACACTCAGGCTCTTCTGTAATACTATCATGGCTAAATAATACAAGTCATATATATATTTTGACATTATTGGGCGATGCTGTGGTCACAAGCTGAACAGCAGTGCTGTGAGCTCATGCTGTGTACGCCAGCCTTGGTTGCTCACTCAGTACTGACGATCTCACACCCGGGAATGTGGCCCACGATTTTTTTAAAGATGGTGTATGTTTACAAGAACCCTGAGGAAGCTGGTGTGAACCCCATGTAGCCGCAGGAGTTTTGAATGGAACGTGAAAAATACAAATACCCGGAGGCGTGTTGCACAAACCAGACGAGGGCCTGCAGGTGCGTTGCACAGTTTAAGGGTTAAATTGCGCATCACATCATATGATGTGTTGGAGTACTATGCAATATTTAAACAGTCCGCGGATACACGGGCGTTCACTTCACCTTCATCAGGGCTCTTGTAAACAGAAGCCATTTTTTTAAAAAACATGGACAACATTTCCGGGTGTTAGGACCTCAGTACTGAGTGAGCCACCAAAGCTGGAGCACGTAGCATGAGCTCACAGCACTGCTGTTCAGCTTGTGACCACAGCATCACCTAGAAATGTAAAAATATACAAGTACATGCTATTATTTAGTGATAATAGTATTACAGAATACCCCTGACTGTGATAAAAATTGCCAATATTAAGATAATGGCAGGATTGTTGTGATAATTAGCGCTGTGGTGGGAGGAGTAGATGGGACTCGTAAGCCTGGGGAAGCAGCTCATCTAGGAGAAGGAAAACCCTGATTCTAAACCTCCGCTGCCTTGTGGTCATACCTCTTTTTTGGGAAAGACTTCAGGAGTCGACCTCGAGGAAAAATCCGGAGTTAGAGCCCCTAAGGCAGTTCATTGTCAATTTCGACCTCGTTCTGGCAGCTCCTGCGACAGTGCTGGAACCATATGTATTGGCATTTGCCTTTCCACTGGATAATTTCAGTAACGTGGAGAGGGGGAAGGGGGGACCTGCTGCATGAGTAACAGCTTCTCCTCCATATCGACCTACCCAGGCTTTGCGCCCTGGAGAGCAACCAGAGCGCAACTCCATAGTCTGCAGAGACTGAAGGATGCCTACTAGTGGGAGGAGATATCTTGGTGGGGAGGGAAGTAGCATTATCTGCTGACTCTGTGTGACCACCTTTTACTGTCTGAACTCACTATACCAGCTTAGTGGTTCGCAATGGTGAACGAAACCTGCAGATATTTTATTCACAAGTGAATAAAACCAAAAACAGTATGGTGGGAGGAGAATGGTGGAAAGTCAGGTGAGGTGAGGGAGGGTGGGAGTGACAGCCAGTGGAGGGCTGCCACTGCCACTCAGCATACCAACTTAGTGGTTCGTTATGGTGAACACAAATGTAGATACTTTATATATATATATATATATATATATATATATATATATATATATATATATATATATATATATATATATACACATATATATACATATATATACATATATATACATATATATATATATATATATATATATATATATATATACACATACATATATACATATATATACATATATATACATATATATACATATATATACATATATATACATATATATACATATATATACATATATATACATATATATATTATATATATATATATTATATATATATATATATATATATATATATATATATATATATATATATATATATATATATATATATATATATATATATATATTGTAATAACAGCAAAAGGAGTGTGGGGAGAAGCCATTTTTGTGAGGGAAGTGGCGACATCTGCATGATTTGTCATGCTGGGTAGGGGTGACCACTATGCTCTTTGGGCACTTTACCAGCTTAGATGAACAGTTATGGTGAACAGAACATGTAGATACTTACATATAATGTCTGTATATAGTGAATAAAAGCAAAAACAGTATGGTGGGAGGAGGATGTGGGCGGGTGAGGAGTCATTGAGGGAGTGGCGGTGAGAGGCTGACTGGCAGATGTGGTGGCCACACCTCGTTGCTTTTTGACTCGCAATATCAACTTAGTGGTTCGTTATGATGAACAAAACATGCAGATACTTGTATATAACCTGTGTATATAGTGTAATAACCAACAAAGTATTTGTTTATTGTTTTATGAACACAATAATTGAATCAATATTATGCACAACAATTTTAAGTACAGCGATGATTCACACATTATATAAATATATCATACTACACACTATTGAATAATATTACAGGAAAAAAATGAAAAAGAAGAAAAATCAATCGGAGACATTGAAATAATTAGGTAATTATATCTTTGTGGCCACTCCTGCCTGACAGCTGGGGATATGAGCAGACTGCCTCGGATGCATGATGAGTCAGCGCCTCTTTTTTGCCAGACTTCCCGGACCTACTGCTGCCAAAATATGCCACTTACAATTTTTTTTTTTTTCCTGTGATCAAGGAACACAAATTAACAGGTTAAGAAGAAAACAATTTTTTTTTTTTATGTGCCTGTGGGTGACAAAGGCCAATTAGCCCTTAGCAACACAAGGGTTAATGAGGAAGGGACATCCTCTACTGCCTCTAATCAACTACAGTGGTACCTCGCATAACGATTGCCCCAAAAGACGAATATTTTGGGTAACGAACGGCCCGATCGCTGTCAAATCGTCCTGTATGACGAACGCTGGTTTGAGTAACGTCAACATCACATGGTGGGGTCGTGCTACTTCATGCACATTCTTTGACGCCTCCGACGATGCACATAAATTATGTTGTTCTTGTTTAAAGATGCTAATGATGCTGGGATATAAAAGGGTGACTGCTGAGATGTTGCAAAACATTGACGTTTTTGTAGGAAAAAAGAAATGAAATGTCTGATATACAACAAATGTCAAAAAGGTTCGTTCGGTGTTCGGCAGGTAGGCTGCTCCATTATAACAATCTTTCTTTGTTTCAAATGTGTTCCATTTGTTTTTTATTTGTCATTTACGTCTCAATAATGGAGAAGCCTACCTTACATACACTGAATAAACCATTATGACATTTTCCTTTCTTCAAATGTGTTCAATATTTATTTTTCATTTGTCTTATAGCAAAAGGTTCGTTCAGTGGTCGGCAGGTAGGCTGCTCCATGTTTCTTACATACAAAAAACGTAAATAATAAAAAAATGAAGAATTTTGAAAACCAGTACAAATGTCAAAAAGGTTTGTTCGGTGGTCTACAGGTTGGCTGCTCCATGTTTCTTAAAAAAAAAAAAACGAAAAATAAAAGAACTGTTGAAACAATTTGAAAATTGGACAAATGTCATAAAGGTTCGTTCAGTGTTTGTCGGGTAGGCTGCTCCATTATTGAGACGTAAGTGACAAATACAAAACAAATGGAACACATTTGAAACAAAGAAAGATTGTCATAATGGAGCAGCCTACCCAACAAACACTGAACGAACCTTTTGCTATAACGAATATGAAAGACAAGGGCTGCTGGCTGGGTTAGTACTGCGTGAGCAACCATTTGTGGCACACGTGCCTCTGGCTCTCAAACACCTGTCCCACACGGTGTTGAAAGACTGTGCTCAGTCGGTGCAATTCAGACCCTATTGTTTGAAGAACATAAGGGTCATAACATTGGTGAAGCTAGGCGTAATAAGGGCTTAACACAGCGGTCGGATGCCAGTGATACAGCACCTATGAGGATGATACAGCGAGCGTATCCAGGTGTAGCTCTGAGCCCCACCCTTGCCATCTCTAATGTACATAGATGAATCGTTTTCTGCGTTCAGTGATGATGCATCTGATACAAGTAGCATAGATGAACAGTGTTAGCGGCTTCCATGGTGGTGGTGTTCATTGATATTTTCAAGAATACCTGAATCTTTTCCTGACTGATGGACACTCTTTGAGGCTAGCTGAATCTCTTCCTGACTGATGGACACTCTTTGATGCTAGCTGAATCTCTTCCTGTTTGGGACCTTACAAAGCGATCTTTTCAAGACTACCTTACAAATTGAGCTTTTCCTATAATCGTTTCAATACTACTTTATGCTTTACAAGCTTGGCTACATACCACCTACAAGTACTAAAGCCAAGGGTGCACGCGAGTGCATTATTTGCAAGCACACAGAACGATGAAACAGGAAACAAAAATCTATCTGTAGCTGGTGCAAGGAGAGCAAAGTCGCGCTGTGTACCATGGACTACTTCGTTGACTATTATGCACCTCCAAAGTACTGAGTGTGTAATACAGTGTGTTACTGTGTAAATAGTATGTGAAACTGTACATATTGTAATATTAGTGAATTATTACCACGTAATATTGTGACAATAAACATTTATTGTGGACACATTACTGACACATGTATCACAGTTTCATGGAAAATTATGAACATTCTACTGTATACATATTGTAAAGGTCACAAATATGCATCATATACGATAAAAGAAACAAATAAAACCGCATTGGAAATGCATAGAAAAAATATTTGAAAATATATTTGTGGCAACACGCGGTGCTTGAATGGCCTGTGCGACCGTGTCTGGGAGCTTCACACATGGGCGACCAGCCCCTGATGACGTCACAGCGCACCTTGTCCATGCCCTCACAGCCAAAGTAAGTGGAATTTGGTAATTATTTTTACATAGACATGTTCAGGGACGGTAATTTATCATTTTACAAAGAAAAATTATATTTTGGGGAACATTTGATGTCATGCACACTAGGGAAATTTCACAATAAACACAGTGCATCACAGTGGTTACATGGGGGGACACTCGTTTTGTATGACGTCCGTTTCACATGACGAACATGGAACGGATTAAATTTGTTATGCGAGGTACCACTGTATTTTCTTAGGTTGAACCTTACCACTAACTTTCTTGGGACCCACAGCATGATATATAATATTTACTTTTATGTTCAAAAACCAAAAAAAACAGCGTTGAATGTAATGAAACGCCATTTTCTGAGCGAGACCCTTCGGCTCCCTGGAGCTATACCGGGCTGAAGTGTATATATTAGATCGTGGCAACAGTCAAGGAATTCTAGGCCTACCGGGGACCAGAGCCAGAACCTGGCCCCCCTTAAGAGAGGCACGAGGAGCAATGGCCTAAAGACATCCCCGTGTAATTGGGTAACTGGAGGTAGTCTTTGTCTGCCATCTACCAGGTCAGGCATCCACAAAGGTAGGAATTCCAAAAACTACTGCTGATCAAAAAAATTTGAAAACCAAAAGCCGAACAAGCAATAGAACTCCCCAATCAAAACAAAGGAAACTTGTATGACGTGAAAAAATCCACAAGGGCCGTGACGAGGGTTCGAACCTACGTCCCAGAGCATCCCAGATGCTGCCTTAATCGACTGTGTTACGACATGGTTAAAAGAATTGCGACCAGAAGTTCTACTGCCCTTACGTGGACCTTGCAGCCTCTCCGAGAGACAAACCAGGATTTTACGCAATTCCCCTATGCACTCGAGCTCTGTCAATAGGCCATTCTACCTCTTCTCCCTTACTTCATTACGCACAGAAATCCCAATAGCGTGATGCATCAAATGAACAAATCTCAACTCGAAGTCGAGACAACTGGCCGCAACCTGCGACCCAAGGCTACACACGCCCGAGAAGGGCCAGGAACATTAAAGAAATATAATGTGTGCCAGGACCCTGTTGGACCTCCAAAAACCCTGTGCCAGAATATCAGCCCAGGACATACTGTATTCCCAAAAACAGCAGCCAAAGCCGCGAAGTTACGAACGTTGTGGGCACGGGGATAGACTGCAAGCTGGCTGGACCAAATAATCATGCGGACGACCTGGGAGAACCGTGCCCTGGGCAAGAAGGGAAACTGTGTCCACCCAAAGCGTGTCTCCTACCATGGAAGCCGTGGCGAGCAGATAACGGATAAGAGCCGCAACTGGACACAAAACATGATTCATCCCCGGCCCAACCAACCAAGCATCGACAACCCAAGGACCCCTTCGGAAAGCAGCACTCATTCTTCGCCAGAAAAGGAGAAGGCTGCAAACGAACGAAACGACCATCAGGACCGAAAGAGCAAAAACCCCTGCACCGGAGGACAGCATGAAGCTCCCCGACCCAACCCCCAGAGGCCAATGCCAACAAGAAAAGTGCCTTAGAAAAACAGTCCTGAACCGAGGGGCCACCACAAACCGAGGAGAAGAGAGAAAAGAGAGCACCCGGTCCAACGACGAGGTCAACTAAGGCGGCCCATGAGCAGGCCGGAGGTGAAACAACGCCTGGGAAAACTTGCGGAACAGAGCAGAAGTGACATCCACCCTGAATGCAAGCTGCAGCAGCTCCGCCAGGGCCGCACGATACAAGGCGACAGTATTTGGCATAAGATGACAGTCCTGAAACAACCAAGTGAGAAAGGACAAAAGAACCCGATCAGAAGTCGAAGACAACCTAGAGACACAAAATGCCGAAAGGACCGCCAGGAAATTTCATTCTGCCGTCTAGACGAAACTCGCAGGTGGGACACCACCAACGAAACCACCTGATCACCATACAAGTGGTGATAAACCCGCGTCAAAAAGACCAGACGCAAGAAACCGAGAAGATCGAACCAGCTACGAACCTGACTGGAATGATCTGCTGAAAGAGGCGGAGCCGCGGCAAGACCCTCGGGTTCGGACATCGAGCAAGAAGTGCCTGAAACCAGGGCTGAGCCGGCCACCAAGGAGCCAACAGGACTACTCTCCCCTGGTAAGTCTCCAACCGAGCCAGGATCTGGAGCAACAACCGGACCGGTGGGAAGAGGTACAGGTAGCTCCACCTCGACCAGTCCAGCCGAAAGGCATCAACGCTGACGGCCTCGCAGTCTGGGAAAGGCGCCACAAACTGGAAGATGCCTCGACCACGCCGATGCGAAGTGATCCACCTCTGGGCGCCCGTACATCCGGCAGAGCCAACAGAATGAATTGGCGTCGACCGTCCATTCCATGGAAAGGGGAATGAACCGAGACAGGCCGTCCGCTAAGACGTTTGACACCCCCTGAACATGAGCCGCCACGAGAGCCAAACCCCGAGAACTCAGCAGCCGAGTCACCCAAATCGACCGGCCCCAAAGAACCAAGGACAGCATCGAACCCCCTCGGTTCAGGCAATGAATCACCAGGGAGCAGTTCGAATGGAGCCAGATCGTTGCTCCTCAAGCGACATAAATCCTCTGAAACGAATTCCACATGCCGCAAACTCCTGCGCCGTGCTGTGAGCTTGATGGAAGGACGGATCCCACCGACCCTGGCCGGCCTGGTGAGCACTTGTCACAAAACCCCAGCCGAAAGACGAGACATCCATGAACACATTGAGCGAGGCTCGGGGAGGCGCCACGGCACAGAACCCAAAAAAAACCTGCAGAGGAAGCCGGCGATGCAGCAGTTGACGCAAGGCTTCATACTGGACGAAACAAGTCCAGTATGAACCGCAGATCCGCACAGTCCCATTTCGGAACTGAAAGCAGGTGGGAAACCCACCTGAGGGACGTTGTCATTTCGACCACACCCAAGCGAACCCACTCCCGAATGACCTGACAAAGCACAGGAGAAGAGGCCTGCCATGCCAGCCCCGATCTCCCAAAAGGAGGAGCGACCCAACGTCACCGCAGGCCGGAAGAAACAACCCGAAATGCCAACAAACTGTGGAACCAGGCGAGAGCAAACAGCGTGAGCCTCCCCCCTATCACCCCGTCAACGGGGCAACCCGTGAAAGGGCCGACGTCCCCTACGAGAGCCCAACTGACGCTCAGAGCGATCACTGCGCCAACCAGACGCTGATGGCTCCAGAGGTGCCGGCCCCGAATCTGACACTACTGGCTTATGACGACCGAAGGTACCCCGAGACCTAACACGACCCTTCCGGGTAGGACCACCACCGCACTGCAGCACTGCTCAAAGCATGGAGCCAGTCGATCAACCATTCGCCCTCACAACATCCTGTGAACTGAGGAGAGTTGCCGGCGTGGAGGTCTGGGGCCCCCCGGTCCCCCTCCCGAGGAGGGGGGGGGGGAGAGTTGCGCAGATCGATGCGCGGCATTTGTGGTGACGTCATACTTGTTTCCTTGGTTTTGATTGGGGAGTTCTGTTGCTTGTTCGGCTTTCAGTTTGCAATTTTTTTGGAATCGGCAGTAGTTTGTTTTGAAATTCCTACCCTTATGGGTGCCCGACCTGGTAGATGGCAGACAAAGACTGCTTCCAATTATATGGGGGTGTCTTTAGGCCACTGCTCCTCGTGCCTCTCTTGAGAGGGCCTGGTTCTGGCTCTGGTCCCCGGTAGGCCTAGAACTCCTTCGATTGACTGTTGCCACGGTCTAATATATATACACATCAACCCGGTATAGCTCCGGGAAGCCAAAGGGGCTCTCCACAGAAAAGTAGAAAAACAATTAAATTCTTTACAAAGAATGCAAGTGTGGTCGTCACTTGGCGAGAGATACTGGTAAACTGAAGCGTACCACACTCTTGGTCGACGCATACATTTATCAACAAAGTCGCAAGTCAAGGCATAATCATAAGTCGAGTCAAATTTTCCGATGAAATTCAAGTTGTAACTCAAAAAATTCGTAAGTAGTATGTAAGTGGAAGTTCCACTGTAACTCTTATTATAAATTTTTAGCTTTTTCGTCTAATTCTAACCAAATAGTTTGTGTGGCTCAGTTTTGATTCCACCGAGACAATATTTCAAATTTTCCCCGACATGACTACTCCCCCCTCTTCATTTAATGTATCAGTACCTATATGAAATAATTTAAATCCGTTTATTTGATATTCCGCTAATAGTTATGTTTTCTATATTTATCCATGTTTTTGTAAGTGCAATAATATCTATTGTTTCTGTGCAGACAAGAACATTTAAATCGTTTATTTTGTTTCTTACAGACTCTTACTGTTCAAGTAATATACCTTAAGTGTATTGCTATTTTGAGGCTCTCCTTCCCTGTTTCTTTTACCAATTACTTTCCCCCACCAACTCATACTTTTAATGCTTCCTCTCCTCATGAATATTCATTCCCATATCACTAGTTACTGACAGTTTAAACCCAAACCCCTCAAACCACATATTCCAGTGAGTTGCAAACACCAACCCCAGCCCAAGATAAATGAACAGCATCGCGAGCATATATGTCATTCCTTCCATAGAATTGGCCTCAGTTATCAATGAATGATATTGGATCTGATTTACAATATTTGTCCAGCTGACAATTGACACCAAGTGCCCTCAACATTCATTCATTTCAAACTTGCTTTCTCGGAAGAATGCCACTGTATAAATATCAAAGTTCAACAGCTGTTCAACATCCTCCCAGCGAGCATAAGAAATATTGCTGGAATAAACGTGGACACCTTCAAAAAGTGCTGAACTAACCAGGCTGTGATGGGTATGTGAGCCTGTGGGCCGCTTCAAGCAACAGCCTGTTGAACCAAGCTCTCCCAAGTCAAGCCTGGGCCACAGAGCCAGGCTTGGGGAGTAGACGAACACTCAGAACCCCATCCAGGTACAACAGGTTCATGCTTCAGGGATAAGTAATACATTTTTGAAGTAGACATTTCATAACATGGGGCCAAACACTTCCTTGTTTTACACTGGCACCTATTGAGTGACTTCCAGATATAGTATAAAAATGACCAGTGTTGAATGTAATGAGACGTCATTTTCTTGGTGAGACCCGGAGGCTCCCCAGAGCTATCCAGGCTGATATGTAACTACTGCATTAGCTTTCTGGCATCGGTCAAAGTGCATGGCGTTTTTGCTTACCGGGGACCACGACCCAGAACCTGACCCCCTCCGAGAGGCACAAGGAGCAATGGCCTAAAGAAATCCCCGTGTGGTTGGGAGCATTCCATGTCTGCCATCGACCTGGTTTGGCACCCAGAAAGATAGGCGCCCCAAAACAAACCCCTATTCTGATGAAAATATTGCTACCGAAAGCCGAATGAGTGGATAGAACTCCCCAACGAAAACTAGCAAACGAGCATGACCATCATGTTGCCGCGCCGCTGTCTGTGCAACCCCCCTCCCTCCCTCCCTGGGAGGGGGGAAGGGCGAGCCCCAGACCCTTGTGCCGGTGATCCAACTGGCAGTTCTTAGGCTGGATGTCAAAAACGTGAAAACACCACCGACCGGAGGAAGGGAGGGATGCAAGGGAGCCTCCAGGTCTCCCTCTGAAAATAGCGTGTCATTACATTCAACGCTGGTTTTCTGGGGGGGAGCCCCGTTGGCTCCCTGGAGCTAACTACCCAAAGACAAGGAAAACACAGGGACTTATCCGGGAGGCGGTCAGTCCTCACTCCTCAACGCGAAGCTGAGACACATCAGAGGTAGGACCCAAGGTAACTTGTGGAAAGTGGCCCCAAGGGCAGTACTTACAGGCCACCTAGGGAAGGAAACCCTAGGCGCATGCAGACTGAGTACAGTAGAATATTATTCCTGGCTCACACGCCACCTGTAGAGACAGACTATGCCACAAGGCACAGTAACAGAATTCAAAACTGGAACCAGACACACCTGACCAGCCAGTATCACATCAGCCAAGAACTGCCGGTTGGATGGCCAGCGCGGGGGCTCCCCTCCTCCCCCGGGTAAGGGGGGGGGTGTACAGACAGCGGCACAGCAACGTGATGACGTTATGCTCGTTTGTTAACTTTCGTTGTGGAGTTCTGTCTACTTGTTTGACTTTCATTAGCGATATCTTCACCAGAACTGGGGATTGTTTTGGGGCGCCTATCTTTCTGGGTGCTAGACCTGGTCGATGGCAGACAACAAATGCTCCCAACCACATGGAGGTTTCTATAGGCCATTGCTCCTTGTGCCTCTCTGAGGGGGCCAGGTTCTGGCTCGTGGTCCTCGGTAGGCAAGAACTTCATGCACTTTGATGCCAGAAAGCTAATAGTTTTATATCAGACTGGATAGCTCTGGGGAGCCGACGGGGTTCTTCCCACAAAAACTGTCATTTGGGTTACACTTCTCAATAATAAAAAGAAACATTAATATCATTACTGGGACCGGTTTTAATTTGTCTACTCTACAGGCTGGCCTGGGGCCTGCACCCCCATGGTGTTTATCTTCATTGGCCCACACGCCCATCACAACCAGGCATACAAGGTAACTAATGACCAAAAAGTGAGATCCGTGAAGTCAACATGACTAGGTTCTCAAAACGTTGTAAGGGGGATATAATGGCTAAGTGCTTTTTTTCTGATAATTACCTTCCCTTACCTTACACTGTTCAATTTCAATAGCAGCCAATTTTTAATGGTTAATGCTGAAATATTTTCAGATTCAACTTAATATGACTTGAGGCATTAAATAGGACTATGTCAGTAGAGGAGAAACAAAAATGTGAAACCAGGAAAGTATCCCTACTAAGGATACCTGTATAGGAGAAAATTTAAGTTGCAAATAGGAAGCTAAATAGCACATATATTAAAACATGAACACTACATAAACATACTGCTTGTATATCCTGATTTTGGCTGGAACTGCTGATATAAATCCTACTAATCTATTGCTCTTAGACACACGAACGCCAACGTGCCACTCGGGTTTCCATCCTGGAGGCATGAGAGCCCACCGCAGAAACTCTCTGCTGTAGTCAAACCTGCCGAGACACACAACATTAATTAAATTAGGGACCAGTAACAACTGAAATAACTGCACTTCAAAAGTTATATAATCTTAAAACACTGCTCTACTGTATTATGCCCTCTCAACCTGCCAGCATAGTTTAAAAAAATATATAATGAACATTTTGAATACATGAATATAAATGGATAAAATATGATACAAAATAAATTTTTTGCTTCTTTAACACTTTCGCGCTATCTGGACGCGCCGGCGCGTTCGGTTTCGTCTAACGTAAACGCATAGTGGACATAAAGTTATGTCTACTTTTAAAATATTTGTATAAAATTCAATTTTTATCCGATTTACTTTGGGTTTGTTTCAAACTGCGCGCTATGAGGCTCTCTTTCTCACCACTAGGCTGCATGGTACAATAAGTTCATGAAAGGTGTGGATAACTTCGATCAAATGGTATTTTGTCCCAAACGGGTTGCAGGTGGGTGACTTTAGCCGTTTATACTGGTAATTCTTCCCCCATATCATGTATAATATGCATATGTCTGTTTAGGGAATTTTATTCCGATCAATATACAACCAAAAATAACTGTGTGCAACAAGTATAATCTTGACAAACATAACAAAAGTAAAAATATTTCGTGTGTGTTTGACGCTCACTGATATGTTCCAGCGTTGTTTTATATTTGTCGCTATTCTAACTTACGCTTTGTTGATATTTTTTACCTATGGGCACATAGAACATTCTATTGCGAACACATTGACATAAAAATGAATGACGTACATAGAAAATTAATGTCATGAGAGTGAAATAAGTATAAACTTTCAAAGCGCCGTGCGTCGTCCCGTCACCGATACCGGGTAACAATTTCACCACTTCCCACACTCTTGCGGGCGGGCTGCATCATTATTCTACGCTTATATTCATATCACCGTGTTGGGAATTTCATTGCGAGTCCATTGATACCAAAATTAACGCTGTAGAACAAGTGTGGAGGTGATTACAATCCCAAGAGTAAAAACATTTTGTTGCTGATGGGCGCTCACGGCGAGTCATCTACGTAGTTATTTATTTGGTGCTGGTATCCCTATATGTTTCGTGACTTATTTTACTAATGTTCTTCTAGAGAATTTTATTGCGAACACGTTGGTACCAAAATGAAATACGTAGCATGAGAACTAAGGTCAGAAGAGTAAAAAGAGTATACACATTTTTGTTTTTACGCTTAAGCGATAAAAACGCAGCGCGCACATTCGGTTGGCTGAGTGACCTTTGCGGAGAGCGCGAAAGTGTTAATTACCTTTTATAGTATGTATAGGCACTAGGTATTTTTTTTCCCACGGACCTAGTATGTACTCCGCCGGGCCATGTGTTCCCATTGTTTACCGTGAACTCGCGCAGCTAGCTTCAATTGTGAAGGATATTACTGTACTGTAATTGTGATCTTTTTAATTTACAAAATGCCAAAAGTTACCCAAAGGAAGCGCCTGACGGTTGCACAGAAGCTGGAGTTAATTAAGAAACTTGATAAAGGATATTCTCATGCACGAGCAGCAGCAGAGTTTAACATTCAACATAATTGTCAATAGTGAAGTAGAATTAGAACTCATGTGAATTAGTAGTAAGGCTAGCTGTTGTGTGAAGTGAGTGCCTGAAAATAAGTGTACTGTACATACAGTATGTACCCTGTATACAATATAAACAATATAAAACAAGCGCTGCAGAGGATGACGTAATCATCACAGCTTCGTAATCTTCAGCTTCATTAAAAGTAAGTCAATTTACCAATTTTATTATAGTATTACGAGATATTAATTGTTTTTTTTCAACAAAAGCTACATATTAGTCTCTGCAAAAGTATATTCTATCGTCAGCAGAGAAAAGGTGAGCTCAAAATATTTCGTCTTGGCTAGCTCTCAGTGACAAGGCTCGATCGCCATTGTTATGGCATGGCCGCCACAGCCTGTGTCGTAACATTAAAAGTAAGTCAATTTACCAATTTTATTATAGTATTACAAGATATTAATTGTTTTTTTTCAACAAAAGCTACATATTAGTCTCTGCAAATGTATATTCTATCGTCAGCAGAGAAAAGGTGAGCTCAAAATATTTCGTCTTGGCTAGCTCTCAGTGACAAGGCTCGATCGCCATTGTTATGGCATGGCCGCCACAGCCTGTGTCGTAACATTAAAAATACATTACCTGCACTGTTCAGGGTAAATCAAAACACATCTCTAAAATTTTATTAAGACAATATTAACTCACTGATTGATACATGAAATATTTTTCAATACAAAGGAATGAATCAATTTTTTCCCACCCATCTGGACTTGATCAGAGCGTGTTCACACATCATCCATGCAGCAGCCAGCAACTGGCTTAATCGTCGGCCGTGCACTAAATTGGAATGCAATTACACAATGAACTTTATTTAATTTTAGTTATACAGTATAAAATATATCCTACCTGAATGTTACTTGAAAAATTACCCGACCCGACTTAATTCGGAAATAACGGAGCTCCGTAAATAACGACTAGGGCTCAGCCCCATATAGGCTGTTAAATTGAGTGGATACTGTAGTTATTTATTTGGTGCTGGTATCCCTATATGTTTCGTGACTTATTTTACTAATGTTCTTCTAGAGAATTTTATTGCGAACACGTTGGTACCAAAATGAAATATGTAGCATGAGAACTAAGGTCAGAAGAGTAAAAAGAGTATACACATTTTTGTTTTTACGCTTAAGCGATAAAAACGCAGCGCGCACATTCGGTTGGCTGAGTGACCTTTGCGGAGAGCGCGAAAGTGTTAATTAAGATGAGTTACAGAGTATGGTTTTGTTCAGAAGAACAAGTGTTCTATCAAATATCCAACAACTAAATATTTGTTAAACTAAGTATTTGTCACAGACAATAGGACATAATGTGCCAGAAATTAAAAACATATCAATCGTTTTCTTAGAACATTTGGCCCTTAAAAGAAAGGCAGACGATGCCTCACTCAACACCCTATCATCCTCCAAAAGCCAATCCAAAGAGCTACAGAAGAATGAAAAGACGCAAGAACGATGCTAAATGAACTCGAGTTTGGAGGTTCTCATCCACCAAAGCAGCCAAAAGAGTGGGAACCTGAGCCAGCAAGTGCACCAGGCCCACATCACGAGGAAGAGCAGGAGCAAAGAGCACTCATTGAGGGACTAGAGCGAGCCGCCCAAGAATACCTGCAACACAGAATAAACCTCCCGCCACTCAAAGGCACAGGTACTACAAAAGCCACGCCAAGCTCTGAGAGAGAAAAGGGGGGCAGGCTGCCAGCCAGGAAGACTCCGGAACCTCATAACGCACCCAATATAGGGAAGAACCGAACTCAAAAGAAGCCGCAGCCATCACAGAGGCGTAACAGGGTGGGTTTCGCTGGAAGTACACACCAAGGGCTTCCCGAACCTTCCCAGGGAAAATCCAAGAAGGAGGAAACGTTTCCGGAAAGATGATTCAAAGGAACCCAAAGGCACTTGGAAACCAACCTCATAGGGGGGGGGGCCTCTCCTAACTCGAATTCATAAAGGTAGGGAAGGTACGGAAAACCCTTTCTCTGCAGCAATATTCCCTGCCCCAAAGGCACAAGGACCCAAGCAGGGTCAAGAGGAGCCTAAGCACTCAAAGCGGACTCCACCCAAGCCCCAAGAACCTCCAACACAGGTCTTCAGGCAGAGCTCTCTTCCACGTCCACCCCCCCTGAAGAAAAGGCAGAGTTCAAGGGAAAGGCTTCTGAGAAAGCAAGCAACTGGGATGAACCAGAAGCCTTGGCAGGAAGAACGGGCTCAACCACCTCCGCACCCGAATTATAGGAGGCAGCTCACTTAGCCACCCGAGCCTCATCCCAATCTAAACCCTGCCCTGACTCCAAAACCCCTCAGACATTTGGGAACTGGAAGCAGGTGGGGAAGAGGCAGGGCAAACAACGCCCACCTGGGAACGAAGAGGCGAAGACAGAATCATGGTCGAAACGCAACCCGTTCTTGCAATTTCGTATAGTCAATATTGACTTATTAAATACGTGCATATGTGACATACTAAACATACTAGTTTACCTTGAAAAGCTTCATAGAAAACACCGACCTTACCTAACCTTCTTAGTATGTTAAGATAAGCATCTTATTACTTTGTAATTACAATTATTACTTAACCTATACCTATAATAGGTAATTGCTTCGCAATTACATTACTTAACCTATACCTATAATAGGTTATTGCTTCGTAATTACAATTATTACTTAACCTATACCTATAATAGGTTAAGTAATAATTGTAATTACGAAGCAATTAGATGCTTATCTTAACATACTAAGAAGGTTAGGTAAGGTCAGTGTTTTCTATGAAGCTTTTCAAGGTAAACTAGTATGTTTAGTACGTCACATATGCACGTACTTAACACTTTCGCGCACACTGCGTTCTGAAAAAAACTTACCGTATGTGCTTTCGGCGTTTCGCGCGCCTACGTGGTAAGACCGAAAAAGTGTACAGTACACTCTTTTGACTGTCCTGACAATAATTGAAGGCCCACGTATTTAAATTTGGTATCACTGTGTTCGCAATAAAATTGTCTATAAGAACATACCTATAAAATGCCGCCAAAGCATAAGGACTATCATCACCAAATAAAAAAACTATTCAGATCACTCGCCGAGAGCGCCAAACAGCAACAAAATGTTTCCACTCTTAATGGTTGCGAAGCCTACAGTTGTCCTACATCGCTAATTGTGGTATCATTGGAATCGCAATAAAATTCTCTACACGGACATATGCATATAAATATAGATTCAATGTCGTAGCCCACCCAAAACAGTGTGGGAAATGGTCGAAGTGTTACCCGCGGCAGCATATTGGCGAAACTCGCTTTGAAAAGTGTATATTCAATTCACTGTCCTGACATTATTTTTCGATGTATGTATTTCATTTTTGTTCCAATGTGTTCGCAATAGAATGTTCTATAAGAACATAAGTATTAAAGGTCACATAAGGATGCGTTCGACCGGCAACATATATAAAAACTACGTCGATTATACTCGTGTCAATAATACAATTGTTTTAACACGATGATTCACTGCCATGCCGTTCTCTTTAATAAGCTGTTCGGCTATTAGAAAAAACGTAAATTTCATGGCAAACATTTGTAAACTATTCCCAAGTTGATCGGATAATAAATGGAATTTATACAAATATTTTTTCGCCGGACTACACGCGTAGTCTGTTATGCGGAAACGTAAGAAAATTTGGTGACGACCTAGAAATCATCAAATGCGTGAAAGTGTTAATAAGTCAATATTGACCGTAAGAAAGTGCGAGAACGGGTTGCGAAACGACCAATGTCCCCAAATCCTCAAGCCAATCATCCGCAGACGAGGAATGGGTAAACAGAAGCACAACCGGTGAACACCTACGGGTCACCGACCCAACAGGCAGCATGGCTGGGACAGAAGGGATGATCGTCACCCTGAGGCAGGAGCGATGTACCGTTAACTTCGCACAGGGCGAGAGTGGACTAGGACAGAACCATGTTAAAGCCCATGGGGGTTTTCCAGGACCTGCAGGGTACGTCAGCCCAACAGCAATCCCAGGCATTGGGACCAGCTAAGCCAGTAGACCCCTTTGCGTGGAAGCAGGCAAATCGACCATCAGTAGCAGTGGTGAAACCTTGGGGGCAATGGAGGAGGAAAGCCACCACATCCTAGGCGTGGTTGTGGTAGCTTTATACCCAAGCGGAAGTGCCAGCCGCATGAAGGGTTGCTTGATTGGATTCTTTCTAAGGGAGTTGTTTTGATCTACTGGGATGTAGATCGCACAGATTAACCAGACAGTGGTCTGTTTTGATTTGCCTACCTTCCTGGGTCCTTCCCCAGTCGATGGCAATTATGACATTTTAAATGTAAAGTGCTCATAGGCCATTGCAACCTGCGCCTCTCTGAAGGGGCCAAGTTCTGGCTCGTGGTTCTTGATAGTCATAAGAACTCCTGTGACCGATGACCCTAACTAATAGCACATATCAGTTCGGATAGCTTCAGAGAGCAGACAGGGCTCCCCCACAGTAAAAACCTGAGACCCCACAACACCCAAGAAGCAGTCGGGGAGAAATATTGGCACACCTTCTTCTTGAGGTTATCTTGAGATGATTTTGGGGCTTAAGAGTCCCCGCAGCCCAGTCCTTGACCAGGCCTCTACCCCCAGGAAGCAGCCCATGACAGCTGACTAACTCCCAGGTACCTATTTACTGCTAGGTAACAGGGGCATCAGGGTGAAAGAAACTCTGCCCATTGTTTCTCGCTGGCACCCGGGATCGAATCCAGGACCACAGAATCACGCGTCCAGTGTTCTGTCCGCTCAGCCACCGGCTCCCCTTAGTTAGCTGAAGAGCAGGCAATGCTTAGTAATGGTGCGCCCCACCAGCCAACTCCACTCCGCTACCCAGGGTAATACGGAAGACCTAAAGATCCCCCGACACACCCCAAGGCCATGGGGCCTGACAGCTGAGTGGACAGCACTTCGCATTCGTAGTCCTGAGGTTCCGGGTTCGATCCCTGGTGGAGGCGGAAACAAATGGCAGTGTCTTTCACCCTGTTGCCTCTGTTACCTAGCAGTAAATAGGTACCTGGGAGCTAGACAGCTGCTATGAGCTGCTTCCTGGGGAGGGGGGGGGGGGGGTTGTAACAAGATGGAGGCCTGGTCGAGGACCAGGCCGTGAGAATGCTAAGCCCCGAAATCATCTCAAGATAACCTCTCAAGAAGGGCAGAGATCACCACAAGCGAGGAACTCTTCAAACAGGGGAACGATTCCCGAATGCACCAGGGAAGATAACCCTGGTCACACAAGGGCAATACTTACTGAGCACCTAGGAAAGGTGACCCTAGATGCATGCAGCTCCATTACACTAATCTGGCTACACGCACACCTCCATATATAAACACCACCGCAAGGGCGAACACACTAAAGAAAATGGGAACACGGAGCCAGAGCGACAGCAACCACTTGGCACAACACATCAGTCAAGAACTGGCTGGGGGCAGCCTGGCACACCCAAACCAGCTCCTCCCTCACCACGCAGGGGTGGGAGGCAGAGCTAACAAGTGGGGGTTAGTTAGACAAATTTTTGCTTGTTTGTGCTCTTTGTGGGGGAGTTCTTTTAATACTTTAAGGGCGTAAGTCGCATTGTTCAACCAGAAAGTGATCCGTTTTGATTCGCCTACCTCTCTGGGTGCCTTCCCTGGTCGATGGCAAGATGACAAACTTTAAATGTTAAGTGTTACTGGGTCATTGCTCCCTGCACCTCTGAGGGGGCCAGGTTCTGGCTCATGGTCCCCGGCTGGCATACAAGAAGTCTTTGACTGATGACACTCAAGTAGTAAGGCACTTGATCAGTAAGATAGCTTCAGGGAGTTAATGGGGCTCCTCCACAGAAAAATAAATAAATACCGTATTTGCCAGCGCATAAGACACGCTAGTTACCTGATTGATATCTGGTTGATGGGGTTCTGGGAGTTCTTCTACTCCCCAAGCCCGGCCCGAGGCCAGGCTTGACTTGTGAGTTTGGTCCACTAGGCTGTTGCTTGGAGCGGCCCGCAGGACCACATACCCACCACAGCCCGGTTGGTCCGGCACTCCTTGGAGGAATAAATCTAGTTTCCTCTTGAAAATGTCCACGGTTGTTCCAGCAATATTTCTTATGCTTGCTGGGAGGGTGTTGAACAACCGTGGACCTCTGATGTTTATACAGTGTTCTCTGATTGTGCCTATGACACCCCTGCTCTTCACTGGTTCTATTAAGCATTTTCTTCCATATCGTTCACTCCAGTACGTTGTTATTTTACTGTGTAGATTTGGTACTTGGCCCTCCAGTATCTTCCAGGTGATATTTTTATTTTGTAAATGTATAAAAAACCAGCGTTAAATGTAATGAAAAGCCATTTTCTGGGTGAGTCCCGGAGGCTCCCCGGAGCTATCCAGGCTGATATGGATACCCTAACTATTTTGTATCAGTCAATGTGGGTGGAGTTCTAGGCCCCTTATCTTGAGGTTATCTTGAGATGATTTCGGGGCTTTTTTTAGTGTCCCCGCGGTCCGGTCCTTGACCAGGCCTCCACCCCCAGGAAGCAGCCCGTGACAGCTGACTAACACCCAGGTACCTATTTTACTGCTAGGTAACAGGGGCATAGGGTGAAAGAAACTCTGCCCATTGTTTCTCGCTGGCGCCTGGGATCGAACCCAGGACCACAGGATCACAAGTCCCGCGTGCTGTCCACTCGGCCTACTGGGGACTACGAGCCAGAACCTGGCCCCCTAACAGAGGCACGAGGAACAATGGCCCAAAGAAATGCACATGTGATTTGTAGCATTCTATATCTGCCATCGACCGGGACAGGCACCCAGAAAGGTAAGCGCCACAAAACAAACCCCTATTCTGGTTAAAACAACGAAAATCACCAAAGAGTGGATAGAACTCCCCAAAAGAAAAATGAGAAAACAAGCATGATGTCACACGAGCCGCGCCGCTTGTCTGCACAGCTCCCCCCCCCCCTCCCTGGGAGGGAAAGGGGGAGCTCCAGACCCTCGCGCTGGCGATCCACACTTCAGTTTTGAGGCTGGATATGAAAAACGTGAAAAAAATGCCGACCGGGAGGGAGGAAGGGTTGCCGGGGAGCCTCCGGGACTCGCCCAGAAAATAGTGTTTCATTACATTCAACGCTGGTTTTCTGGGGGGAGCCCCTACGGCTCCCCGGAGCTACTTCACCAAAGATAAAAACAGAGGGACGCATCTGGGAGACGGTCGGCGCTCACACCACAATACGAAGTTGAGACAACAGGCTGCAACAGCTGACCCAAGGCGATACAGGCCTGACTAGGCCCAGGAACATAAACAAGAGAGCGCGCAGTCAGGACCCAGTACGACTGCCCAACAACCCTGTACAAGAATGTCAGCCAAAGACATGCCACCAAAGACGGCAGTAAGCGCAGCAAACCTACAAACGTCAAGGGCACGGGGAGAGACAGCAAGACGGCTAGACAGAAGGACCCACCAGACGACCAAAGAGACCCAAACCCGAGAACAAGGAAGAAAGGAAACCAGATCAACCCAATGTGCAGCCCGGCCACAGAGGCCGTGGGACACAAAGAACGGCAGAGAGCCGCAAACGGACACAAGAAGAACCACCCCGGTCAACCAACCAAGCAATAACAAACCCAGGGACCCCCAGGAACCAAAAGGGCCACAACAGACCGAAGGGAATAGAGAAAAGAGCACCCTGCCCCAGAGCAGGACAGCTTAGGTGGAGTATGAGCAGGCCGGAGGTGAACAATGCCCGAAACAATCCGTGAACAGTGCTGACGGAACAACAAAACCGGAGCAATCCGAAGCGGCTCCGCCATGCCACACGAGACAAGGTGACAGTATGTGTCCAGAAGACGGCCCTGAACCACCACGAGAGAAGGACAAGACCACGACAACAAAGAGCGCAGTACACCTACGAAGAGACAAAAAGAAAAAGAAGGATCGCCAGAAAACCCCATACCACCGCCGAGACGAAGCACGCAGGTGGGACACATTCAAGAAGCCACCTGATTACCAAACTGATGGTGAGAGACTCGAGTCAAAAGTACCGGACAAGAAGACTAGGAAAACCCCTGGGCACGGACACGGAGCAAGCCGCGCCGGAACAAAGGCTGTTAAAGAACCAAAAAGAACATCCGCCAGGGAACCAGGAACCCAAACCCAGCGAGCTGGGAAAGAACCAACCCAGCCAAGCAGACACACCCTGTCTGTGCAAAGGACCCTTGAAGGAACAATACGCCTGAGAACAGACGACAAGAAGCCGCTGTTTGCAGAAACTGCCAACCACAAACTCTGCAAACAGCAAGGGCAAAAAGAGCAGCAAAAAACTTAAAGAGCCAAGACCCTGGCAGAGACCAACAAGGAACTGAACACCATGAGCCGAAACCCGAGACGCGAAGCGGAAAACAGTGACAACGACCCGCAAGGAGCGGCAACACCAGCCCCAGCAGGGAAGAACGAAGCACGCGTTGCCGAGGAAGGAAGGAGAACTACAAAAGACATGAACTGCACTAAAACAAGAACGTACTGTCCGGAAAGGAACACAAAGAAAAGCCGCAGCCAGGGCCAGAAGCCAAGAGCCCCCCTGCCCCAACGAAAAAGAACTGTAGGAGCAGGAGTGGATGAACGGAAAGCCACATACACCAGTAGACATTGTAACACACAAGCTGGTAGTGACAGATAAGGAGAAAAGGAAGAACTCAAGAGCCATTCCGGAATACTGGGCCTGTTCTACAACAGGAAACGGAACCAAAACATATCCTAACCTAACACGAGTGTGAGAGTAGCCAATATGCACCTACCAAGATACACAACAATGTGTAGGAGACGCAGGAAGACGGAAATACAATGAAAAGACCCGAAAGACAGTCCAAGCACTGGAAGCCAGGGACAAGACCATAAGCAATCGGCAACAAAAGGTACATGAACCACATACACAAACTAGTACGAGGAAAAAACAAGCCCACACTCAAGTGCTAATGACAGAAGCAAAACTTACACGAGCACCAAAACCCAGACCCCAAGAACAGGAAACATGGCTTCCAACTCATAGGAGGAAGGGGAGGGGTACAGAAGGCATATGTATACACCGTACATATACAAAGCATAGGCATAGGTATGTGTATATGTAACGTACATATGGCCATACCCCATGTTAAAATCCAACAAGAATGTCAACTGGCTCAACCCAGTAGTTCAATCTGGTTCAACCCTGCAGCCTCTCCGAGACACAAACTAAGATTTTACACAATTTTTCTGGGAGGAGCCTCTACAGCTCCCCGGAGCTTACTAGGCTGATATGCTAATTTCAGACTTTGGCATCAGTTATGTGTATGGAGTTCTTATGGGTCTACCGGGGACCACGAGCCAGAACCTGCCCCCCCCCCTCTAGAGAGGCAAGGGGAGCAATGGCCTATACCTGGTTGATGGGGTTCTGGGAGTTCTTCTACTCCCCAAGCCCGGCCCGAGGCCAGGCTCGACTTGTGAGAGTTTGGTCCACCAGGCTGTTGCTTGGAGCGGCCCGCAGGCCCACATACCCACCACAGCCTGGTTGGTCCGGCACTCCTTGGAGGAATAAATCTAGTTTCCTCTTGAAAATGTCCACGGTTGTTCCGGCAATATTTCTTATGCTTGCTGGGAGGACGTTGAACAACCGCGGACCTCTGATGTTTATACAGTGTTCTCTAATTGTGCCTATGGCACCTCTGCTCTTCACTGGTTCTATTCTACATTTTCTTCCATGTCGTTCACTCCAGTACGTTGTTATTTTACTGTGTAGATTTGGTACTTGGCCCTCCAGTATCTTCCAGGTGTATATTATTTGATATCTCTCTCGTCTTCTTTCTAGTGAGTACATTTGGAGGGCTTTGAGACGATCCCAATAATTTAGGTGCTTTATTGCGTCTATGCGTGCCGTATATGTTCTCTGTATTCCCTCTATTTCAGCAATCTCTCCTGCTCTGAAGGGGGAAGTGAGTACTGAGCAGTACTCAAGACGGGACAACACAAGTGACTTGAAGAGTACAACCATTGTGATGGGATCCCTGGATTTGAAAGTTCTCGTAATCCATCCTATCATTTTTCTGGCTGTCGCAATATTTGCTTGGTTATGCTCCTTAAACGTTAGGTCGTCAGACATTATTATTCCCAAATCCTTTACATGCTGTTTTCCTACTATGGGTACATTTGATTGTGTTTTGTACTCTGTATTATGTTTAAGGTCCTCATTTTTACCGTACCTGAGTACCTGGAATTTATCACTGTTAAACATCATGTTATTTTCTGATGCCCAGTCGAAAACTTTATTAATATCAGCTTGAAGTTTTTCAATGTCCTCAGCCGAGGTAATTTTCATACTGATTTTTGTGTCATCTGCAAAGGATGATACGAAGCTGTGACTTGTATTTTTGTCTATATCTGATATGAGAATAAGGAAAAGCAGCGGTGCAAGGACTGTACCCTGAGGTACAGAGCTTTTCACTGCACTTGGACTAGATTTTATATGGTTGACAGTTACTCGCTGAGTCCTGTTTGACAGAAAACTGAGTATCCAGCGTCCTACTTTACCGGTTATTCTCATTGACTTCATTTTGTGTGCTATCACGCCATGGTCACATTTATCGAAAGCCTTTGTGAAACCCCCGTGTAATTGGAAGCATTCTATGCCTGCCATTGACCGGGAGAGGCACCCAGAAAGGTAGACGTCCCAAAACAAACCCCTATTCTGGTGAAAATTGCAACCAAAAGCCGAACGAGTGGATAGAACTCCCCAAACAAAAACGAGCAAACTAGTATGATGTCATCCGTCGTCGTGCCGCTGCCTGCGCAACCCCCCCCCTCCCCGGGAGGGGAAAGGGGCAGCTCCAGACCTACCGCACCGGGGATCCACACCCCAGTTCTTGAGGCTGATGCTATCGGCTCGGTTGAGTGCTCTGGCTCCAGTCTTTTTGCGGCACTGTGCCTTGTGTGTGGCTGCTGTACTCCAGGGGTGCGAGAGCCAGGAGATATTCCTCAGAACTTGGGCTGCATGCGCCCAGGGTTCCCTTCCCTAGGTTCCTTGTAAGCACTGCCCTTGGTGCTTGGGGTTACCTTTCACAAGATCCTCGGGGTCAGCCTCTGTGTGTCCGTTTTACTGCTCAGTTTCTCGGCCGCTCTTTGGGTACTTGGGGGTTTTGTCTCCCCTAGTTAACCTTAGGGTAAGAGGCAGTTTTTGCACTGGTGGGGTGCAGGGTGCTGTGCAGCTAGTTGTCACCTATCACAGCGGCTGGCTCTGTTCCTTGGGGTACGTTGTCCTCTTGCGGGGTTTTGTTTTTCTTTTTCTTTTTGCCTTGGTGGGGGGTTCTGCCCTATTTGCCACTGGTGTTTGACCTCACCCTGAAACTTGGTGGTGCCCCCCTGCTTGGTCCCCCATGAGTGTACACGTCCCTGGGGTTCAGCTTTAGACAGTTTGTTTGGTAGTTTTGGGCGCCGGTTAGCAGTACCCTGCCTGGGTTTACTTGAGCGTGAATCCTCTTCAAGTAAACGCTCAGGACCCTGGGAATCCCCTAGGGGATGCGTGGGTCTGATGAATAAGACCCTGGGGTCCCCCCTCGCTTCGTGCGAGTTTGAGGGTTGTTCGGTCCCCTTGTCTCAGGGCGACCCTCACTGTTTTTGCCTCCGTTATGCAGCCCGTTGGGTCGGTGACACTTTCGACCGCGAGTCCTGTGAGTTTTGTTGCTTGCTGGTGAATCAATTTACTCAATCTGTGGATGATCATCTTCAGGTACAAGCTGTGCAGGCATTGCATTCTAGGTTTCAGTTGTTGCAACGAGCTAGGTTGGTTGCTCACCCGGATGCCCCACAGCTGCCCCGTTTTGCTTATAGGGACCCGGACTTGGGGGTGGGGATCGCTTCGACCCTGGTTCAGTCTGCACCTCCTGGTCCTTCCCCTCCTGTTGTTTGTTCTGGTCCCCCTCCCCTGCTTCTGGCAGGGGAGAAACGTCTGAGGGTTTTGGAGTCAGGGCAGGGGTTAGTTGGTCTTGAGACTCGGGCAGCCTCGGGGAATGCCCCTTCTGGTGTGGCGACGGAGGCATTCGAGTCTCCTCCCCCGGCTGAAGCCTCTGGGTCTGACCAGTGGGCCTCATTCTATCCGGCTTCTACGGCTGCGCCGGCCTTGTCTAGTGGGGTCGGTGCTTGGGGGGAGGACTCGGGCCCCGGGTCCTGCTGGGGAGGACCCTGGGGCTGGGGAGGTGCTGACTTGGGGGCCTTAGGCCCCGCTGGACCCCGCCTGGGTTTTTCTACCCTCTGAGCGGGGCTTACTGTTGCAAGGAGTGGGGTTTTCTTTTCCCCCATCTGCATACGAGTTGGATTTGTTGTCTGCCCCTCCAATGGTTCGGTTCTGTGTTCCCTCGGGTGCTTCGGTTCAGTCTTTCCGGAGGTTTTCGGCTTATCGCATCCAACCCGCTGCGGTACGGGCGGCCTTTGCGGCAAACCTCCTGCGTGACCCAGATTATGCCTTGGCAATGGATCCCTCGGCTTTCAAGTTTGGGACTTCGTTCCCTTTCTGGCTCTGTTACAAGGTTCAGGAGTCGTCCTGGCTGGCGGACTGTCCTGTCTTTGCCTTGGAGGCTTGGCACTCCTTCTGCCGTTCCCACACGCTTGAGTGGCGGGAGGCTTCAACAGTGCTTCAAGTTTTCCTGGGGGGTGACCTTGAGCACCTCAATGTGTGTTTGCTCCTACCCTTCCCCGGGATGTAGGTGTCATTCAGCTCCATGTGCAGGTTCCCCTACTTTCGGCAACGCAGGTGGGGGAAGACTTGCACACTCGGGGCCTTTTGGTTGTGGCCTTGCGCTTCTTTTCCCTCCTCGAGCTGTCTTCTGACTAGCTTACGGAGGATGTGGGGGCGCTTGGGGCTGTTCCGGGGTCTGGTGCCTTGGCCTCGGCAGCTCACTCGTTGGCTGCCTTGCTGAAGCTTTTCGTGCCGATCTTGCAGGATGCGGTGGCTCTGTTTTATGCCTCCCGGCTCGCGTGTCGGCAGACGGTGCTTGCCTCCTCTGTGGAATCCGCTTGGGCCTTGGCTCTTAGGCTCCAACGATGCTCCTGCCACACCTCACATAGAGAAGGTGCCAACAAACAAGAGCACAGCTCAGAAGAAGACTACGAAGAAGAAGCGCAAGGCAAGAGTCGAGAGAGAGCGAGAAGATTCACCCACAGAAATTCCCATTGACCCAGACGAGCCAACCTATTGCCTTTGTGAACAGGTTTCATATGGAGAGATGATTGGTTGTGATAACGACTTGTGCCCAATTGAATGGTTCCATTTCTCGTGTGTGGGACTGACCAACAAGCCGAAGGGGAAATGGTTCTGCCCGAAGTGCAGGGGAGAGAAGCCAACTGTCATGAAACCCCGCGCACAGTTCTTGAAGGAACTGGAGAAGTACAATAAGGAGAAGGAGGAAAAATCCTAAACATCTTGAAGTTTTGTGACAAGTTGGTTAGGATTGTGTATATATATATAGTTTTTAAAGATTTTATGTATATTTCAGAAAATGATTATATAGTATAGTGTCATACATTAGTATTATATGCATATTGCACGTCTTCTGTGGGTCCATTTCATCTTCAGTAATATCTCATTATTTAATATCGAATTAATACTACTCCATTTTTGTGCTGGGTTATGTTTTAGTCGTGTAAGTCCAAGATCGCTCGGATTCCTTACTCGGTACTGTACATCTGCACTACAAGTAACCCTCTCCGTCTTGTGTAGTTTTATTCATTTAGAATGTAGTACGTTTCTCATTTTCTCCAATTTACAGCTTGATCTCAAATTTTTGTGAATTCTTGAAACTAATATACCTAGCAGTAAAATAGGTACCTGGGTGTTAGTCAGCTGTCACGGGCTGCTCCCTGGGGGTGGAGGCCTGGTCGAGGACCGGGCCGCGGGGACACTAAAGCCCCGAAATCATCTCAAGATAACCTCAAGATAGGCTGTCATCGTCTTTTTGCCCTCTTTTGTTTGATGCTTCAGCCGTTGCGCAGTTTATTCAGGCTGATTTGGCTTCTTGCTGTCCTATGTCAGACTTGCTGGTTCTCCGGGGGTCCTGTGGTGGGCTTTCCCGGAACGGTCGTGCCAAGGCTCGGGGTTCCTCTCGTCGTGGTAGGCCACTGGTGTCAGGTTCGGGTTCGGCTCCTCCTTCGTCTGGTCGGGGTGGTGTTCGCTCTGTGCGAAGTTCTGGGTCTTGTAAGGGGCGCCGGCGCCCGGCCTCCGGTGGCATTGGGTGGCCCCTTTCCCTACGGGGGGTTTGGGGCTGGCGGGGCAGGCTTCTTCCCCTGCGCTCTGTCAGGTCATCTTGGAGTGGGTTCGCATGGGTGTGGTCGAAACGACGTCCCTCAGATGGATTTCCCGTCTGTTTCCAGTCCCGAAACGGGACTGCGCGGACCTGCGGTTCATTCTGGACTTGCCCCGTCTGAACCCCTGGGTTCATTGCCCCTCCTTTCAGATGACCACACTGTCCCAGGTTCGGCTGCTGTTGGAGCCGGGCGCTTGGATGGTGTCCCTGGACCTCCGGGACGCATATTGGCACGTCCCAGTTCACCTGGGGTTCAGGGACTGGCTCGGTTTTGTTGCAGGGCTTCATGCTTACCACTTTCATTGTCTTCCGTTCGGTTTGAACCTGGCACCTCGCGTTTTCATGCACGTCGTGGTGACCCGTCTGCGTCTGTTAGATGTTCAGGTGTTTGCCTACCTCGACAACTGGCTGGTTTGGGCTCCCAGCCAGTTCGCTTGTCTGCTAGCCGGGGATCTGGTTCTTTCTCAGCTCGCTGGGTTCGGGTTCTTGGTGAACTGGAGGAAGTCCCATCTGGTTCCTTCCCAGGTTCGGACCTGGCTTGGCCTTGTGTGGGACTCTCGGACTGCTTCCTTGTCTCTTCCTCCGAAGTCTCTTCTGCGGCCGAGGTCCAGCTTGTGCCTGTTTCTGGGGGGCTCCCGGGTCACCCGGCGGTTGCTTGAGGGTCTGTGCGGGAGCCTGAACTTCACGATGCTGGTCTACCCGCCGGGTCGGGTTTGACTTCGTCTGCTGTTCTGGTTCCTTTGGGGACATTTTTTCCGCCTCTCTCACGATCGCTGGCTTCGGATCCCGGGGGCTTTGCGTCGGTTGCTGCATCGCCGGCTTCCTCTTCGGGTTTTTCGGGGTTCAGTGCCTTGGCGCCTACCTGAGCCCTCGCTCAATGTGTTCATGGACGTATCGTCTCTTGGCTGGGGCTTTGTGACCAGTGCTCACCAGGCCGGCCAGGGTTGGTGGGGTCCGTCCTTCCGTCGAGCCCACAACACTGTGCAGGAGTTCGCGGCGGTGTGGATTGCTCTTTACAGGATTCAAGTCACCCACGGGTCGATGATCTGGCTCCACTCTGACTGCTCCCCGGTGGTTCACTGTCTGAACCAGGGGGGTTCGATGCGGTCCTCGGCTCTTTGGCGCTGGTCGCTTCGGGTGACTTGTCTGCTGAGTTCTCGGGGTTGCGCTCCCATGGCAGTTCATGTGCAGGGAGTGTCCAACGTCTTGGCCGACGGCTTGTCTCGTTTCGTTCCTTTTCCACAGAATGGACGGTCGACGCCGACTCCTCCTGTTGGCTTTGGCCAGACGTTCGGACGCCCTGAGGTGGACCTCTTCGCGTCGGTGTGGTCGCGGTGCCTTCCCCTGTATGTGGCGCCCTTTCCCAACTGCGAGGCCGTCAGGGTCGACGCCTTTCGGCAGGACTGGTCGAGGTGGGGGTTTCTGTACCTCTTTTCCCCGGTTCAGCTGTTGGTCCAGGTTCTGACTCATTTAGAGACTTACCAGGGGAGAGTTGTCCTCTTGGCCCCTTGGTGGCCGGCCCAGCCGTGGTTTCAGGCACTGCTTGCTCTGTGTTCGAACTCGGAGGTTTTTCCGCGGTTCCAACTCTTCCAACAGATCGGCCTGGTAAGTCACGTGGCTGGTTCGATCTTCTCCTCGAGTCTTCGCGCTTCCAGTTCTTCTTACGTCTTCGTCGCTGTACTTCGCTTTCTGTTAGGGTGGTGTTGTCCTTTCTCTCTTGGTTGTTCCAGGACTATCTTCATATGCCTAACACTGTCGCCTCGTATCATGCGGCACTGGCGGAGCTGCTTAAGCTTGCTCTCGGTATTGATGTCTTGTCTGCGCTGTTTCGCAAGCTGTCTCGGGTGTTTTTACCTACGGCCTGCTCATGCACCGCCTGAGCCGTCCTGGTCTTTGGACAGAGTGCTTTCTTTTCTTTCTTCTCATTTTGTTGTGGCCCTTCGGTTCCGGATTGTTTTTTGAAGGCTCTTTTCCTGTTGGCATTGGCCTCTGGGGGTCGGGTGGGTGAGCTTCATGCTCTCCTCCGGAGCAGAGGTTTCTGCTCCTTCGGTCGGGGTGATCGTTTTGTTCTTCTGCAGCCTTCTCCTTTTCTGGCGAAGAATGAGACCGCTGTGTTCCGGAGGGGCCCTTGGGTTGTTGATGCTTGGTTGGTTCGGCGGGGGGTGCATCATGTTCTGTGTCCGGTTGCGGCTCTCCGCCGTTATTTGCGCACCACGGCTTCTGTGTCCGTGGATGCGCTTTGGGTTGACCCGGTTTCCCTTCTTCCCTGTTCGAGGGTGCAGGCTTCCCAGGTCGTCTGCAGGCTTATTAAGGCTAGCCAGCCTGCGGTCTATCCTCGTGCCCACGACGTCCGCAAGTTCGCGGCTCTTGCCGCCGTCATTGGCAATATGTCCTGGGCTGACATTCGGGCCCGGGGATTTTGGCAGTCGAAGAGGGTCCTGACTGCTCGTTACCTAGTAAACGTTCCTGGGCCCGGACAGGCCTGTGTCGCTTTGGGTCGGTGGCATGCAGTCAGTTGTCTCAACTTCGGGTTGAGGAGTGAGCAGCAACCGCCTCCTGGGTAAGTCCCTATTCTTTTGCTCTGTGCGTAGTTAGTTCTCTCCGGGAAACCGTAGGGGCTCCCCCAAGAAAACCAGCGTTGAATGTAATGAAACGCCATTTTCTGGGCGAGTCCCGGAGGCTCCCCGGCATCCCTCCCTCCCTCCGGTCGGCGGTATTTTCGCATGTTTTTGACATCCAGCCTCAGAACTGGAGTGTGGATCGCCGGCGCGGTAGATCTGGGGCTGCTTGTTCCCCCTCCCGGGAAGGGGGGGCTGCGCAGACAACGGCGCGACGACAGATGACGTCAAACTAGTTTGCTCGTTTTTGTTTGGGGAATTCTATCAACTCGTTCGACTTTTGGTTGCAATTTTCACCAGAATAGGGGTTTGTTTTGGAACGCCTACCTGTCTGGGTGCCTAACCCGGTCGATGGCAGACATAGAATGCTTCCAATTACACGGAGGTTTCTATAGGCCATTGCTCTCCTTGCCTCTCTAGAGGGGGGCAGGTTCTGGCCCATGGTCCCCGGTAGGCCCATAAGAACTCCATACATATGACTGATGCCAAAGTCTGACATTAGCATCTCAGCCAAGTAAGCTCCGGGGAGCCTACGGGACTCGCCCAGAAAATGGCGTTTCTTTACATTCAACGCTGGGTTTTTTCTGCAGACTCGGATCCAAGTAAATTCAGTAGAATTTCTGGTTGCAATTCTTATACCTTGTCATAGCTCAGTCAATTAAGGCAGCATCTGGGATGCTCTCGGACGTAGGTTCGAATCCTCGTCACGGCCTTTGTGGATTTGTACATACTTTATTATATAAATATATTGCACTACACACTATTTTATAATATTACTGCAAAAAATTAGAAAAAATCAGACATTGAAATAATTAGGCAATATCATCTTTGTGGCAACTCCCGCCTGACAGTTCGGGCGGAGCAGACCGTCACCGACGATTGCTCTGTCAACGCTTCTTTTTTGCCAGACTTCCCCACCCTATTGTCGCCAAAATATGCCACCTACGATTTTTATATTTTTCCCCTGAGCAGGGAACACACGTGAACACTTTTTACAACAAAATATTTTTTAAAATTTAATTTTTTTGGTTGCACCTGTGGGTGTTGAAGGCCAAATAGCCCAGAGCAGCTTAGATGTTAATACAGCCCTGATTGTAACATGCAGTTGAAGACTTACAAAATAATGTACAAATGGTAACATTCAGAGACAAACAAAATGAAATTGTTGCTTTTTGTGCTTGTGGATCACCAAGTGATACTGTCACTGCAAAAAACTCAACCTTCAACCATCGGCATGTGATCCTTCTCCAACTACAATGCACCATCATCATCATGTCACATTTATTTAT
>NC_091216.1:15586527-15616527 GCF_040958095.1 Procambarus clarkii | reverse complement strand
TGGGAGAGGGGAAGGGTGCACTGTTCGTGAATCTGGTAATTACCTACATGTAGTTAGAGGATGAGAGCTATGCTCGTGGTGTCCAGTTTTCCCAGTAATCTGTCAAATAACGCTTTGAAACTACTGACAGTTTGGCCTCCACCACCTTCTCACTTAACTTGCTCCACCCGTCTACCACTCTGTTTACAAAAGAAAACATTTTAATATTTTTTGGGCACCTTTGTTTTCTTATTTTGAGTCTGTGTCCTCTTGTTGTTGAAGTTCCTCATTTCAGGAATTTCTGTCAATTTGTTAATTCCTGTTATTATTTTGTTTATCATATCACCTCTTTTTCTCCTATAATCTAGTTTTGGCATATTTAACGCCTCTAGCCTCTCCTCATAACTCTTGTTTTTCAGGTCAGAAAGACATTTTGTAGAATGCCTTTGCACTTTTTCCAGTTTATTGATGTGCTTCTTGAAATAGGGACACGATACAACTGCTGCATATTTCAATTTTGGTATCATGAAAGTCGTGAACAGTTTCTTCAGTACCTCACGATCCACATAATTAAAAGCAGTCATTTTTGGGGTCTCATCCATTTACTGGGTGAGACCCGGAGGCTCCTCGGAGCTATCCAGGCTGATATGTATATCAGTCAGTGTGTATGCAGTTCTAGGCCTACTGGGGACCAACAGCCAGAACCTGGCCCCCCTCAGAGAGGCCCAAGAAGCAATGGCCTATAGAAATGCACATGGGATTAGGAGCATTGTATGTTTACCATCGACCAGGCCAGGCACCCAGATCCTTACTTACTTGGATCCTGCAGCCTCTCCGAGACACAAACCAGGATTTTACACAATTCCCCCATGCACTCGAGCTATGTCAATAGGCTGTTCTACCTCTTCGCCCTTACCTCATTCCACATTTGTTCATTTGATGCATCACGCTATTGTGATTTGTGTGTGTAATGAAGTAAGGGCGAAGAGGTAGAACGGCCTATTGACATAGCTCGAGTGCATGGGGGAATTGTGTAAAATCCTGGTTTGTGTCTCGGAGAGGCTGCAGGATCCAAGTAAATTCAGTAGAATTTCTGGTTGCAATTCTTATACCGTGTCGTAGCTCAGTCGATTAAGGCAGTGTCTGGGATGCTCTTGGAAGTAGGATCGAATCCTCTTCACGGTCCTTGGGGATTTGTTCATTTGATGCATCACACTATTGTGATTTCTGTGTGTAACACCCCCAAATCCGTGTCCCTATAAGCAAAGAAGGGCAGCCTCGGGGCATCCGGGGAAGCAACCAACCTAGCACGTTGCAGCAACCTATACCTAGCATGCAATGCCAAGCAGTGCGCACCACCGAACACCAGAGGTCAAGACCCTAATATAACTGGGGGCAAGGGAAACAAGGCGGCCACCCCCCCCCCAGGTAGAAAGAAAAAGAAAAACCCCACAAGAGGCAACGTACCGGTCGCCGGTCAGGGAGCCGGTCGGCAAGCACGCTGGACTTGTGATCCTGTGGTCCCGGGTTCGATCCCCGGCACTGGCGAGAAACAATGGGCAGAGTTTCTTTCACCCTATGCCCCTGTTACCTAGCAGTAAAATAGGTACCTGGGTGTTAGTCAGCTGTCACGGGCTGCTTCCTGGGGGTGGAGGCCTGGCAGAGGACTGGGCCGCGGGGACACTAAAAGCCCCGAAATCATCAAGATAACCTCAAAAAGATACCCAGGAGGAACAAAGCCGGCTGCTGTAACAGGTGAAAACTAGCTGCGCCGTACCCTGTGCCCCACCAGTGCAAAAACTACCACTTACCCCAGGGTAAACAAGGGAGGAAAAACCCCCAACACACTCAGGGCAGTCAATCACTGAACAGCAATAGACCAATAGAGGTAGACCCCAAGGTGACTTGGGGAAGATAAACCCAAGCCCCAAGGGCAGTACTTACAGGGCACTCAGGGAAGGAGACCCTAAGCACATGCAGCCAGAGTACCTATGAATATTACTCCCAGCTTGCACGCCACCATAAGAGCAGTACGGAACTCAAGGCACAGCAAAACACAAGAGAATCTGGAGCCGGAGCCACACGACCATGTCACAATCACATCAGCCGAGAACTGGAGAGTGGATCGCTGACACTGTGGATCTGGGATGCCCCCTTCCCCCCTCCCAGGGAAGGGGGGGGGGAGCTGAGCAGACATGCGGCGCGGCTCGTGTAACGTCATGCTCGTTTGCTCGTTTCCATTTGGGGAATTCTGTCCACTCGTTTGTGTATTTTAGTCATTTTAACCAGAATAGGGGTTTGTTTTGAGGCGCTTACCTTTCTGGCCCGGTAGATGGCAGACAGAATGCTCCAAATCCCATGTGCATTTCTATAGGCTGTTGCTCCTCGTGCCTCTGTGAGGGGGCCAGATTCTGGCTCGTGGTCCCTGGTAGGCCTAGAACTCCATACACACTGACTGATGCCAAAGTCTAATGATATACTGTACATATCAACCTGGATAACTCCGGGGAGCCGAAGTGGCTCCCCCCAGAAAATCTGCTAAATGTAATGAAACACTTTTCTGGTGAGTCGTCGGTGGGTCCTTGGGATCCTCCCTTTCATATTCAAGAGCTTCAATTTTCCATCTTGCTAGCTTAATAACCGAGGTTCATAGCTAGGAGACTGAGCTGGGCATACCCCTGGTGGGGTATGAGATTGAGAAAGGTGGGCATACCCTTGGTGGAGTACATGTACCAACAGTATAGTATCTGTATTGTACATGGAGTGGGTTCTGGGTGTTGTTGTACTTCCAAAGCCCAGCCTGCAGCCAAGTTTGGTGAGAGCATAGCCCAATAGACTTGCTTGGAGCAGCCACCAGGCCCACATATCCACCACAACCTGGTTGGTCTGGCACTTCTTGCAGGAAATTGAGTAATTTTTTCTTGAAGTCCACTTTTGTTCCTGCAATAACAAGGTAACCGCTTCATGACTGAGTGATTCATCCATTTCCTGGCTTCAATGTCTTGGTTTCTATGCTTTGTTTACCTATCTGTTTGTGTGTTTTGGTTTGCCCACCTTTCTAGTGGCCTTTTCTTGGTTATGGTGAACTCGGGTACCCTGTTCCTTGCACCTCTTAAGAGGGGGCCATGTTTTGGCCTCGGGTCCGGGGCCTGGCATGGATTAAATTATGTTGGACTTGCTGGATAACAGGTACCAAAGAGGAATCAAGGGAGAGCCATCCCAAAAAGATGTTTCTTTTGAATACCATTTGGTAAGCCAATCAAGTTCCTGTTCATCTACTGTAGGAATCAGATAGGCAATCTAATACAAACAATCAGGATTAGCTCAATTAAGGTACACTTTCCAAGTGTACAAGGTAAGGTCTGGTTGGCATCTGGGTCCAAAAATGCAAAAAATGAAAACTCGTTCGATTTCAATCAAACTTTTTTGACAAGTTCTATATGAAAAGTGTTTTATCTGGTCCAAGTTTCAGCATCGTAGCATAAATAGGAAGGGAGAAAAAAATATTGAAGTAGTTGTGAAAATTATGCCAAAATGGTCAAAATCGATTATCAATCAAAAGTGTCAACTGAAATCATAGCTACGACTCTTTGCTATCACAATAGCATATATTAAACAAATATTATAATTAGTTTAATTGAAAAAAAAATTTAAGAAAAAAAACAAAATTTTTTTTTTTTTAACTTTTTTTTTCTTTTTTTTTCGGGCAATTTGCATTAAACTTACACACCTGACTGTACATAAGCCTATCTGTAAGGACGCCAATTTTGGAGAAAATTAGTTGATGTCAACCTCAGCCACAGATTTTAGAACCTTAGACTTTATTCATTTCTGTTTTTTTTTTCAATTGACACAAACGTTTACAAAACTGATTCCTTTTTTATTCAATTTACATGAAACTTACACAGTATATGTGGAGGGCATGTCTCTACATTGGGGGGCTTTCATTTTTCTCTAAGTTCATTTATTGATTTTATAATAGCAATAAACATGCCATATTTGCAAAAAAAATTTGGGGAACTTTGAACATTTGTATTAGGAAAACTAAAGATGTTTTGGAAATTCTAAAGCCCCAAATCCTTTATTATATGCTAATGTGTCAGAAAAGTGTCACAGAATAATTATACTGTATCTGAAACGTGTGTTCTGAAGTGTGGACTTGAAAATGTGTAAAAAACGTTGGGAAAAAAAAAAATAAAACTTTCTATTTACGCTGTAGTACTGAAACTTGGGACAATTTAAGCACTTTTCATATACAACTAGAAAATTAATATTGGTTGACATTGAACAACTTTCATCTATAATCCTCTGACGCCCCCTTAAACTATGGTACTTGTACACTTAAGGATTTTTAACAGTGAAATTTGTGACAAAATTAGATTAAACCTGTGGGATTATATCAAGAATGCATTAACTTATTTATTAAAAGTATATAGAAGTATTTATGAAAGTATTAAAATTCAGACATTGTACATGGAAAAAAAACTAACCACTTCTTCATTAGTGAGGTCTAGGGTCTCCCATTTAAAGCCATCTGGTAGGTTATAAGGTTCTTGCTTAATCTCAGATATAGGTTTTTCTTCTTCAATTGCTTCATTAACATCTTCCCCAATGTCTTCACCTATAAAAATTAAATTGATGTATAAAATTTTACAGAACTGAAGATCACACCTCAAAACAAAATATATTGTAATATGCTGGGTGCAGGCAGGCAGAGGGCAGGGAGAGAGAGGGGAGGGAGGGGGGGAGGGAGAGAGGGGGGGAGGGGTTGGGGGAGGGAGAGAGGGGGGGGGAGGGGTTGGGGGAGGGAGAGGGGGGGGAGGGTTGAGGGAGGGAGAGAGAGGGGGGGGGGGAGAGAGAGGGGGGGAGGAGAGAGAGGGGGAGGAGAGAGAGGGGGAGGAGAGAGAGGGGGAGGAGAGAGAGGGGGAGGAGAGAGAGGGGGAGGAGAGAGAGGGGGAGGAGAGAGAGGGGGAGGAGAGAGAGGGGGAGGAGAGAGAGGGGGAGGAGAGAGAGGGGGAGGAGAGGGGGGAGGGAGAGAGAGGGGGGGGAGGGAGAGAGAGGGGGGGAGGGAGAGAGGGAGGGAGAGGGAGGGAGGGAGGGGGAGGGAGGAAGGGAGGGAGGGAGGGAGGAAGGGAGGGAGGGAGGGGGAGGGAGGGAGGGGGAGGGAGGGAGGGGAGGGAGGGAGGGAGGGAGGGAGGGGAGGGAGGGAGGGAGGGAGGGAAAAAATCTTATACATAAAACTTTTTCCACAATGTTGTTCCATCCCCCAACTACAATGTCCCTCGTGGTTTGTTCTATCTTCCAGGTAAGGAAGTTTCAGGAAACCTAACCACTTCAACTGAAATTTGTGATCCATTTTATTACAGGCCTCTGAACTTTGTTGTACTGAATTCTATTTTCAAAAGCACATAAATACAAAAAATCATTATACTGCCCATGTACTTGAAAGCTAGATGACGTTAGCTAGCATTATACAGGCATTGCTCACTTTACCATTTATATGGACCTGAGCAGACCTGTTGCTGTTAAGTCACTCCAAGATTACATTCCAGAGATCATTAAACTCCTATTACAGAGACTGTAGGCAACATGGGGCTTATGCTCATTTCTTCGCCACACGATTCCATGTCATTTTCAACAATATTCCATCAATCATCATTCAGCCTGTCACTCACTTGCAGAACATAAGAACTAGGGAACAACATGGCAGGCCTGTTGGCTATAACTAGGCAGCACACATTCAAATCCAACCCCCTCTATCTCATATACAAATTTTATATACTCTTGAAACCAGATGAAGTGTTAATCTGAATAATCCTTAGTGGCAGCCCATTCAACTCATCCACAATCATGTTCACAAACAGTACTTACTATACTTAAAACAGTACTCCCTATATTCCTCTTAAAAAATATTTCTACACCAAGTATACGATGTTGCAAGTTCAAACCAGTTCCAAGACTTCAGAACCCTCGTTATTCATGCCCATAACCTACCGGTACTTGAAAACCTACATCAAATACCCCCCCCCCCCCCCCTCTTGTACCTGGCCATAATCTAAACAGTTTATTATAGTACTTTTTAACCCTTCCACTGCTCAGGGGTCCTGAGGACATTTACACCCCCTGTGTGCAAGAAAAAAAAATTCTAAAAAATTATTTCGTCTTCTTAAAATGTTAACCCTTAAACTGCGCATGGCGTATATATACGCCCTGAGGAACATGTCCCATGGTGCGCATGGCGTATATATACGCCATAGGGTGCCAGGCCTGATTCAAATGGCCCGCGGCTACACGGGGTTCACAGTAGCTTCCTCAGGGCTCTTGTAAACAGATGCCATTTTAAAAAAAAATCGTGGGCAATATTCTCAGGTGTGAGAGGCACAGTACTGTTGGAGCAACCAAGGCCGGCGCACGCAGCATGAGCGAACAGCATTGCTGTTCAGCTTGTGACCACAGCATCGCCGAAAAATGTCAAAATAAATATATAACTGCTATTATTTAGCGATGACAATATTACAGATGACCCATGACTGTGATATAAATAACCAGGGTTGTGATAATAGCAGGATTGTTGTAATAATTAGCGCTGTGGGAGGAGTGATGCTGAGAGATGGAGGGAGACAGCATCGTTTACTGACTGTGTGGCTAGCTTTTATTGTTTACATTCACCATACCAGGTCAGTGGTTCTCTATGGTGAACACAAATGTAGATACTTATATATAATGTGTGTATTAGTGTAATAACAGCAAAAGGATTATGCTGGGAGGAGCCACATGGGTGACGGAGGTGACGTCATCTGGACGATTTGTCTAGCTGTTTAGAGGGTGGCCACTATGCTCTTTGGGCACTCTACAAGCTTAGGTGTACAGTTACGGTGCATACAACATGTAGATACTTATATATAATATGTGTGTATATAGGATAATAACACTGCAAACAGTATTGTTGGGGGAGAAAGTTTAGTGCGTGTGACCTTGAAAGAGTGAGGGAGCCGCCAGCCACCAGCTGTGTATAGCAACGACTCTTAGTGCCTGAACTAACTATATCAGCTTAGCTGTACAGTTGTGGTGAACACAATATATACATACTTATATATAACGTCTATATATAGTGTAATAACACCACAAATGGTATTGTTGGGGAAGAAAGTTTAGTGCGTGTGTTGAGGGAGTGGCAGCGAGTGGCTGGCTGGTGGCTGGTGTGTGGCGGTAACTCTTCGTTGCTTTTCGACTCTCAATACCAACTTAGTGGTTCGTTATGGTGACCAAAACATGCAGATACTTATATATAACCTGTGTATAGAGTGTAATAGCAGCAAAACTATTTGTTTATTGTTTTATAAACATAATAATTGAATCACTAATGTGCACATCATACTTTTGAGTATAGCGATTATTCACCACTTTTATTATATAAATATATTACAATACACACTATTGAATAATATTACTGCAAAAAAACTAAGAAAAAATCAATCGGAGACATTCAAACAATTAGGTAATAATATCTTTGTGGCAACTCCCATCTGTCACCGCGGGGGACGCTGACCGGGTCTGACGACCGCTCTGTCAACGCCCACTTTTTTGCCAGACTTCCTCGGTCAATTGCGCCCAAAATATGTCGCCTACGATTTTTTTTTTTTTTTTCCGTGCTCAGGGGACACAAATTAATATGTTCAGAAGACGAAAAAAAAAATTTGATTTTTTTTTTCTTGCGCACAGGGGTGTAAATGTCCCCAGGACCCCTGAGCAGTGTAAGGGTTAATGTGTGTTCCCCGAGCACGGGGAAAAAAAAAAAATCGTAGGCGACACATTTTGGGCGCAATTGACCGAGGAAGTCTGGCAAAAAATGGGCGTTGACAGAGCGGTCGTCAGAGCCGGTCAGCGTCACCCGCGCTGACAGATGGGAGTTGCCACAAAGATATCACTTAATTATTTCTGTCTCTGAGTTTTTCTTAGTTTTTTTGCAGTAATATTATTCAATAGTGTGTATTGTAATATATTTATATAATAAAAGTGGTGAATAATCGCTATACTCAAAAGTATGATGTGCATATTAGTGATTCAATTATTATGTTTATAAAACAATAAACAAATAGTTTTGCTGCTATTACACACTATACACAGGTTATATATAAGTATCTGCATGTTTTGTTCATCATAACGAACCACTAAGTTGGTATTGAGAGTCGAAAAGCAAGGAGGAGAGACCGCCTCACACCAGCCAGCCACTCGCTGCCACTCCCTCAACAACGCCTCACTTGCCCACTTTTTCCTCCCACCATCCTGTTTTATGTTTTATTCAAAATGTACAGACGTTATATATAAGAATCAACATGTTTTGTTCACCACAACTGTACAACTAAGCTGATATAGTTAGTTCAGGCACTAAGAGTCGTCGCTACAAACACAGCTGGCGGGTCCCTCACTCATTCAATGTCACATGCACTAAACTTTCTCCCCCAACAATACCGTTTGTGGTGTTATTACACTATATGCAGACGTTATATATGAATATGTATATATTTTGTTCACCACAACTGTACAGCTAAGCTGATATAGTTAGTTCAGGCACTAGGAGTCGTCGCTATACACAGTCAGCTGGCGGCTCCCTCACTCATTCAAGGTCGCATGCACTAAACTTTCTCCCCCAACAATACTGTTTGCAGTGTTATTATCCTATATGCACACATATTATATATAAGTACAGTACAACCTCGATTCAACGTACCCCGTTTCAACGAATCTCCGGCTAGTTCGCACATTTTTCAGGCCGGATTTACTCACCCGATTCGACGAACAATGGTTCGCCGAAGCGAGGGATGTTCGGATTTGCTTACAACGTCCAGATAGAGTTCACAGTGGTGGAAAACTCTCATTCTATCACAGATTACAATTAATAGTTCCCCCATATGAAAAGTTCGATCACACAAGTGGACCGCACAAATGGTCCACAAGCTTACAATGTTGGGACAGAGTTCACAGAGTTGTGGAAAACTGTCTCATTCTATCACAGTTTACAATTAATAATTCCTTCATAAGACAAGTTGGATCACACAATTAAGTGGACCACACAACAAGTGAACCATATGAACCAAACACCAGCCAGAATGGTCCACACAAGTCAACCATATGAACCAGATACCAGCCAGAGTGGTCCACACAAATGAACGACAGTTTCCATAATTTTCGTTCACTGATTTGTGGCAGACGTATCTTTGTAAATTAATTTAAAGGCTGAAGCGTGATTAGCTGGCTACATGTTGTAAAATCTCTTTAATCTCCTTATAGACATTTTCTGTGATGAAACAAGGTGAGTGAGGGTAGACATAAGGGAATGCTGTACTGAACACCTCACTTGGTTTTCCTTCGTCTGTGTTGTTATAGTTCAGTGACCCATGACTTTGAAAGTTTCAGATTAATAAATCATTTCTAAAACCAGTGTTTTAATAGCTTTTTATTATCCCAATTAAACTAAACTAAATAAAACCGAAAATATACTGTAATATGATAGACATCTGCTATTTGAGAAATTATTTATGTTATTGGAACAACTACTCCAGCGCAAGGGGACGGGTTTAATCCTTGTACACACAGCACCATGCGTTTCTCGTTTGATTTTGTAGCCACAGTTCAGTGACTACGACTTCGAAATCATAAAATTAATAAATCAGTTCTAAAATAAGTTTTTCATATCTCTTATTATCTTAATAATGTTACTAAACTAAATATATAATCTAAAAATATATAATTTGATGTAAATCCAATATTTGAGAGAAATTCATGTTATTGGATCTGGCTTAAACACCAGCCTACTGGAGGGTGTATAGACCTAGTCTGCGTTCATACAGTAGGCACCCAGTGCCGTTATCTTTGTCTGTGTGCGAGTGACGTGTTTGTCCACCGGTGAAAGAATAATCGTGGAATTTACCATTTTTTGACTTCAGCTGTATTATTATACAACAAGATGTCTCAAGGGCTTGCTAATCATGCTGTATCTACAAAAAGGAAGAGGAAGTTTTTTATCCATTGAGCAGAAATTAGACATGATAGAGAAACATGAACGTGGATACTCTGTTACTAGGCTGGCAGAAGAATTTAATGTTAGGAGAAGTACGGTGTGTGATATCAAGAGACAGAAAGATGATATTAGGAAGTTCCTTGCTTCGAGTGATAGTGGTGCATTAAATAAAAGGAAAACATCAAAAGTTTCAACAAATACAAATTTGGACAAAGCTGTGTACAAATGGTTTAACCAGGAGCGCTCTGTGGGGATGCCACTTGGCGGCGACGCCATTAAGACAGCAGCCGATAAATTTGCACAGAAGATGAACATTCCAGATTTTCGAGCAAGTGAAGGATGGTTGCAAAAGTTTAAGAATGGGCATAATATTAAGAACAGGAATGTTTGTGGAGAATCATTATGTGCAGATAAGGATTCTGTCAAGCCATTTAAGCGTATATTAAAAGATTGCATAATAACAAATGATCTAAGACGTTTTCAGGTATACAATGCCGATGAAACAGGCTTTAATTGGAAATGCTTGTAGAGCAACACTTTGGCATCTAGGCTAGATGAGTGTGTTCCTGACCGTAAGGTAAACAAAGAAAAAGTTTCTGCCATGCTGTGTGCAAATGCAGACGGAAGTCACAGAACAAAGTCCGCCATTGTAGGGAAGTCAAAAAACCCACGTGCTTTGAAAATTTTAATGAACAAGCTACCTGTGGTCTACTACAGCTCTAAAACAGCTTGGTTTACTGGAGATATTTTTGTAGACTGGTTCAAAAATCATTTTTGCAAAGAAGTATTAGATTTTCAGATAAAGAAGTGTAGAGTGAGACGGAATGATATCAAGGCTGACAAGGCTCTTGGTTGACAATGCCCCAGCTCATGTAGGGCTCGACACATTAGCGTCACATGATGGACGCATCAAATGTATGGCCTTGCCTCCAAATACCACCTCTCTGATCCAACCAATGGATATGGGTGTTATATATGCAATGAAAAGGCTCTACAAACTAGCAATGAATAAAAAAATCAAGGTGGTGTTTGAGTCAAATAAAGGCAAAAGACAAGGAACTGATTCGAGAGGTCAAGCAACACTGGAACGTTACAAAAAAAACTCAATTGAGGAAGCCATTTACAACTGGGCTAAAGTTTGGGATGAAATTAAAGAGTCAACATTAAGAAATTGTTGGAAAAAACTCCTGTTGCTTGATCATGCTGATGAAGTGACTGAGGAAGAAATGGATTTTGAAGGATTTTCAAATGATATTTATCAATAACTGCATGCCGCTGGTGAGACGGAGTTGACGCTGAACGATGTGGAGGAATGGTTAGATATTGATGCAGTCGATCCACCCATTGGTCATTTAACAGATGATGAGATTATACAAAATGTTACTGGCACTGTTGACGACGACGGAGAGAAGACGAGGATGAGAATGATAGCAGTTTACAATCTGCTACGTGTGCTGACGCATTGTTCCATGTTGAAAAACTCCTTGATATTGTTTCACAAACTGACAATCCAGAGCTACCAGGCTTTTATCAACACCTAAGGATAATGAAAGATATTTGTCTCAAGGACATGACAAAAAGAAGGAAACAAACGAAAATGAGTCAATATTTTTCACGAACTAGCAGAAAATCAACCAGCACAGCCGTACCCAGCACCAGCACAGCCGTACCCAGCACCAGCACAGCTGTACCCAGCACCAGCACAGCTGTACCCAGCACCAGCACAGCTGTACCCAGCACCAGCACAGCTGTACCCAGCACCAGCACAGCTGTACCCAGCACCAGCACAGCCGTACCCAGCACCAGCACAGCCGTACCCAGCACCAGCACAGCTGTACCCAGCACCAGCACAGCCGTACCCAGCACCAGCACAGCTGTACCCAGCACCAGCACAGCTGTACCCAGCACCAGCACAGCCGTACCCAGCACCAGCATAGCCATACCCAGCACCAGCATAGCCATACCCAGCACCAGCATAGCCATACCCAGCACCAGCATAGCCATACCCAGCACCAGCATAGCCATACCCAGCACCAGCATAGCCATACCCAGCACCAGCACAGCTGTACCCAGCACCAGCACAGCCGTACCCAGCACCAGCATAGCCATACCCAGCACCAGCATAGCCATACCCAGCACCAGCATAGCCATACCCAGCACCAGCACAGCTGTACCCAGCACCAGCACAGCCGTACCCAGCACCAGCACAGCCGTACCCAGCACCAGCACAGCCGTACCCAGCACCAGCACAGCCGTACCCAGCACCAGCACAGCCGTACCCAGCACCAGCACAGCTGTACCCAGCACCAGCACAGCTGTACCCAGCACCAGCACAGCCGTACCCAGCACCAGCACAGCCGTACCCAGCACCAGCATAGCCATATCCAGCACCAGCACAGCTGTACCCAGCACCAGCACAGCCGTACCCAGCACCAGCACAGCCGTACCCAGCACCAGCACAGCCGTTCCCAGCACCAGCACAGCTGTACCCAGCATCAGCACAGAAGCAGCTGAAGCCAACACAGCAGCAGCGAGCACCAGCAAAGCTGATGCAAACATCTAAAAACATCGTGTGTTAAGTGAACAGTTAGAGCAAGTGTTAACTGTGTACATAGTGTTAAAATTAAAGTTGCAATAATTCTAGTGTACAATAGTTTTCATGAACTGTATTGTAGTACTCAATATACAGCATAACTACTTTTAATCACAGTGCTAACGGCATAATGCACTGCAGTACGTATTTACTGTAGAGCATTCACAACTTCACGAAACTTCAAGATAGACATGACTCCAACAATAAGGTAAATAAATGAATTACAGTATTTTTTAGCAGAGTAGTAAAATATAGGTACAGTATGTAATATGATAATGCATTTTTATGTGTACAAGAAAAAAAAGACACTGACGCAAATGCCTCCTGAAGGTCACCTCTTGCAACGAATCCAACGCTCCAACGAACTGGGGTTGGTCCCATATAATACGTTGAATCGAGATTGTACTGTATCTACATGTTGAATGCACCGTAACTGTACACCTAAGCTTGTAGAGTGCCAAAGAGCATAGTGGCCACCCTCTAAACAGCTAGACAAATCGTGCAGACGACGTCACCTCCATCACCCATGTGGCTCCTCCCAGCATAATCCTTTTGCTGTTATTACACTAATACACACATTATATATAAGTATCTACATTTGTGTTCACCATTGAGAACCACTGACCTGGTATGGTGAATGCAGACAATAACAGGTGGCCACACAGTCAGTAAACGATGCTATCTCCCTCCATCTCTCAGCATCACTCGTCCCACAGCACTAATTATTACAACAATCCTGCTATTATCACAACCCTGGTTATTTATATCACAGTCATGGGTCATCTGTAATATTGTCATCGCTAAATAATAGCAATTATATATTTATTTTGACATTTTTCGGCGATGCTGTGGTCACAAGCTGAACAGCAATGCTGTTCGCTCATGCTGCATTGCGCCAGTCTTGGTAGCTCCAACAGTACTGTGCCACTCACACCTGAGAATATTGACCACGATTTTTTTTTAAATGGCGTCTGTTTACAAGAGCCCTGAGGAAGCTAATGGGAACCCCGTGTAGCCGCGGGCCATTTGAATCGGGCCTGGCAACCAATGGCGTATATGTATGCCATGCGCACAGTGGGACATGATACTCATGGCGTATATATACGCCATGCGCAGTTTAAGGGTTAAGGAAGGGGGGGGGTTCACCCATGTGCAACTAATATATTCTCTACCATCTTTGCTATTACACATTATTATACAGAAGAAAGAGATATGATATGATCACAACTTACAAAGTACTAACAGGAATTGACCAAATTGACAGGAATTTCTGAAACAAGAAGCATTATGAACAAAAGGGCATGTTCAAGCTAAAGAAACAAAGGTGCCAAACATTATTAGAAAGTTGAAGGCCATAACGAATTAAAATTACCTTTATTCAACGTTGATAACTTCAACTTCAATTATCTCTGAAACCAGAGTTTCAACTTTGAGTGGCTTCTAAAAATCCAGTTTTTAACCGATTCTCACTATTTTGACATATTGTGTGCTCTTCTGTCTGTTCTAACAATCCCATCAGAATGGATTTTTCATAAACTTTATACATTTGGAGTTAAAAAAATTGTTTACTAAATTTGCCGCATATCTCAAATGTCCTATTGACTATTTTTTACAGTAAACTATACTAAAAACCTATATTCTAACTTAATGAAAATGACTAGATCAGTTTCTTTACTGCCAGAAAATAAGTCAGTGGACTTCTGGAGGGGCCCTTTGGTTGATTTTGCCAGGGGTGCATCATTTATTGTCTGGTGGCAGCACTCGTCACTACCCACGGGCCACCGCCTCAGCCACGGTGAACTCTTTGGGTTGATCTAGTCTCCTTGGTCCCCTGTTCTAAGGCTCGTGTTTCTCAGGTTGCCCACAGTGTCATTAAGGATAGCCAGCCTGCAGTCTATCCCTAGGCCCATGATGTTCGCAAATACGTTGCACTCGAGGCAATTTTCTCTTATGTCAAAGGCGGATATTCAGGCCTGTCTCCCTCCCACCCTTTTATGTTCATTGGTTCATGGCACCGTTTATCTGCTCCTGAACTAAATGTGTGGCTAGACGCTAATCTGAGCGCCAGGTTACCTGGTGACGGCATCAGTACTTCAGGGTTTTAGCAAATTTTATTTTGTTTATTTTCAAGTTATTTTACTTTTTAGTGGTTTTGAGTGTTGGGAACCTAGCTGTTGTCTGTCAAACTCCACTAACATTCTGGATGCTTTCCTGGTGGAATTGTGAAATATCATTTGCTCCTTGCACTTCATGTAAAGGAGCTGATTTTGGCTCTGGTTTCTGATAGGCCAAAGGAACTCTTGCAACTGATGTGACTGGTAGTTTGGGGCAATCTCAATGAGATAGCTACAAGAAGCCACCAGGACTCCACCAGAAGGAGGCACTTCATTACATTCATGTCTGAGTTTTATAAGAGGAAGGGGACATGTTTGCTAATTCCATTTCCCAGTCAGAGTAGGGAAAATGGGAAAGTTTAACTGGTCTTCTTTCTGCGATTTCCTACCTCTTTTTGAGTACCTCTGCTTATTCCTTGTCCAGGATACATGTTCAACATATTGAATTGGGTTAGAATCACACGAGAACGGAAATAAAATGCGAAAAACAGGTCGAGTTTGCCGCGAGAGGGAGCGTGGGTGTGGGCACTTGTCGTGACAACAAAACAATGGGCTGACCACGTGACCGCGTAGGCTCAGATGCCATGTGGGCATTGTGGAGAACCGGAATTTCATGGCAAACTTTTAAGAGTATCCCCAACAAAATCGGATCGAAAATGGAATTTATACAAATATTTTTTCTTGTGACTCAATAGATAGTCACATCAGCGGAACCGTAATAAAAATAGTTGACAACCGGAATCCGGCACCAAAGCGCGAAAGTGTACAACATATAAATGTATTGGGTAGTTGCAAAAATACTTGGAAAGCCCTGGAATGAAGATGTTATCATTAACATTGCATAACTTCATAATGATAGTCAATGCCCTAAGCATTGAAGATTAGCCCCAAATATCCAAAGCCCATTGAAACCCATTACTCACTGATTTTTGGAACAGGTTGAGTGTTCCAAAACTGAAACTCCCGCTGATTCTGCAGTTGCATCTTCCGCATGTATCTCTCTACTTCAGGCATCAACGGAGGGACCTGAGTTCCTACACCTACACCACTTGCCTGAGAAGTGAAAAATTACATTAAAAGGATTATGCCAAATGTAATGGTCACCTTTTTTTTTACAACATGTTAACTAGTTGAATTAGTCATTTATTATGCACCCCATATCCATCTTGTGGGTGGCAGTGGAAAGGGTTCCAGAGGCACATTATGGATTCAGGATCTGAGATGTGGATCAATCACACATGGAAAATCTAAAAGGGTATTCTGTTTCCTGTGTCAGCATCTCATAATGTATACTACTGTACATTAAAAATGTAAATTAGGCAATAACTATCTTAATTCAAGCCACCTGAGGAAGGTATTCACAATCCATATTCTAGGCATATCTCAAAACCAGCATTGAATGTAATGAAATGACAATTTCTGGGTGAGCCTCAGTGGCTCCCTGAACCTACTATACTGACATTGTGCCAGACTACCAGGCGTCATCAATTAGGGAGTTCTATTTGGCCTACCAAGGACCACAAGCCAGAACCTGGCCCCATCAGAGAGGTGCAGGAAGAAGTGGCATGTATGAAAAATTTAATGTAAATTTATTTATATTTGCCACAACCAAGGGAAGATACCCAGAAAGTCAGCGAAACAAAGCAGACCACTGCTTGGTTAGAAACAGGACCGCAGCCTTAAAACTGCGAAAAGAACTCCTTCAACAATGTAAAAACAACAAAAAATTAATGAAACAAGTATGAGCTAGTTTACCCCACCTCCCCCACGACCTGTTCGAATGATGATGAAAACTACCCGATGCCCTGGGGCAGGGAGGGTGTCAGGAAGTAACTGGGGCTCACCCAGAAATTGACTTTTCATTACATTCAATGCTGGTTTTCTGGGGTGCAGCCCCTTGTGGCTCCCTGAAGCTAACTACTGTACCTACTGAGAATGAAGAAAAAGTGTACTAACCAGGGAGTAGGAAGCATCACAGGAATAAAGATGAAGAAACCAATAGCCTCGACATGACTTAAGACCACACAAGGCCGTTGAGGACCGTGAACATTCGTAAGTTAGCTGACTGCCAAGACCCTGTTCGATCGCCAACCCCCCCCCCCCCCCCCACGTCTAAATATCAACCCGAGACGTAATAGCAAAGACTGCTGAAAGAATGCCATATGACAACAAACAGCCCATTTGTTTACATCCCTAAATATGCTAAACATACACTCTGCATCCATTCTCTTGGGCTATTTATATTTACACTTACAAAAGTTTATTCAATAAAGAACAGACACCATTGCCCTGGGCCGGCCTGGTGAGCACTGTTCACAATGCTCCAGCCAAGAGACGACGCGTCTGAACACATCGAGCGAGGGCTCGGGTAAGTGCCAAGGCACTGAACTCAAAGACCCTGAAGAGGAATCCAGCGACGCAACAACCGATGCAAAGCCCCCATAGGATGAACCGAGCAACGCCTCAGAAGTGGAAGGGGCATCCCCGAAGGATGCCAGAACACACACCGAAGCCAAACCAAACCCAGTAGGTAGACCAGCACAGCGAAGTTCAATCTCCCACACAACTGCTCGAGCAACCGGCGGGTGCCCAAGACCCGGGCGGACCCTCCCAGAAACAGCCAAAGGCGGGACCACAGCCTCAGCAATGCCTCCAGAAGGAGAGACATAAAAGCAGTTCGAGAGCCCCAAACATGACCCAGCCAGGTCAGAACCTAGCTGGGTCATGGAACCAGATGGGACTTCCTCCAGTGTAGTCCCATCTTCCTCCAGATGGGATTTTCTTCCTTCCTCCAGCTGGGAACGAACCACACCCCCCTGGCGAGCAGACAAGCGGACCGACTGGGAGCCCATACTAACCAATCTTTGAGGTAGGCCAGAACCAGAACCCCTAGCAGAGGCAGACAGGTCACCACACCCGGGTAAGACACATGAATATGTGAGGTGCCAGATCCAAGCCAAAAGGAAGGCAACGAAAGTGGTCAACCAGACGCCCCCACAATGAAACTTAAACAGGCCCTGAACCCCAGATGAACAGGAACATGCCAATAGACATCCTGCAGGTCCAGGGACACCATCCTGGCACCGGCTCCAAAAAAAGCCGGACCTGAGACAGAGTGGTCATATAAAAGGAGGTACAAGGAATCCAGCGGGTTCAGATGGGACATTATCATCTTCTTATCTTGAGATGATTTCCGGGCTTTTTAGTGTCCCAGCGGCCCGGTCCTCGACCAGGGCTCCATCCCCAGGAAGCAGCCCATGACAGCTGACTGAACACCCAGGTACAGTACCTATTTTACTGCTAGGTAACAGGGGCATAGAGTGAAAGACACTCTGCCCATTGTTTCTCACCGGCGCCTGGGATCGAACCCAGAACCACAGGATCACAAGTCCAGCGTGCTGTCCGCTCGGCCGACCGGCTCGGCCGACCGACCGGGTGGTTCTAGATAGAAAACTATCGCCTGAGGCCATCATAAAGAATGTTGTGCGAGGAGCTTATGCCACACTTTCTAACTTCAGAATTGCTTTTAAATACATGGATGGCAATATACTAAAGAAATTGTTCATGACTTTTGTTAGGCCAAAGCTAGAATATGCAGCGGTTGTGTGGTGCCCATATCTTAAGAAGCACATCAACAAAGAAAAGGTGCAAAGACATGCTACTAAGTGACTCCCAGAACTGAAGGGCAAGAGCTACGAGGAGAGGTTAGAGGCATTAACCCTCAAACCGCTAGGGGCCCAAATGGAATTCACACCCACAGGCACAACAACAACAACAAAAATCCAAAAAATTCTTTCGTCTTATAGAAGTGTTCATTTTTGTTCCCTGATCACGGAAAAAATAACAAAAAAATCGTAGGTGGCATATTTTAGCCGAAATAGGGTAGGGAAGTGTGGCAAAAAAGGGGCGTTGGCAGAGCCTTCGCCAGACGAGGTCTGCTCCGCCCGAGCTGTCAGACGGCAGTTGCCACAAATATATTATTACCTACTTATTTCAATGTCTCTGATTTTTCTTAATTTTTTTGCAGTAATATTATTCCATACAGTGAATTGTGGTATATTTATATTATAAAATGTTTGAACCATCGCTGCACTCAAAATTATGGTGTGCATATTAGTGATTCAATTATTATGTTCATAAAGCAATAAACAAATAGTTTTGCTGTTGTTACACTATATACACAGGTTATATATAAGTATTTGCATGTTTTGTACACCATAACGAACTACTAAGTTGGCCTTGTGAGTCAAAAAGCAACGAGGAGTGATCGCCAAACACCAGCGAGCCACTCACTGCCACTCCCTCCCTCAACACCACCTCACTCACCCTCATTCACCTCCCACAATACTCTTTCTGTATTTATTCACTATACACAGGTGTTATATATACGTATTTACATGTTTTTGTTCACCATAACTGTACATCTAAGCTTGTATGGTGAGTGAAGGCCATAAGACGTAGCTACTCACACAGTCAGCTGATCGGCGGCCGCACTCAAGGCCAGACGCACTAATATTTGTCCTCCAACAATATTGTTTGTGGTGTTATTACGCTATATACACACATTATATATAAGTATCTACCTGTTTTATTCATCATACCTGAACAAATAAGCTGGTATGGTGCCCAAAGACCATAGTGGCCACCAGTAAACACCATGCCAAGTCGTGCAGACGACGCTCCTCCCTCACCAAAATGGCGGTTCCCAACCTACTCCTCTCGCTGTTATCACACTCTATACATACGTTATATATAAGTATCTACATTTGTGTTCACCATAGCGAACCACTAAGCTGGTATGGTGAGTGCAGTCAATAAATGGTGGCCACACACAGTCAGAAGATGACGCCACAACCCTCCCTCCACAGCCTTACTCCTCCCTCCATGGAGCACAGCGCTAAATATCACCACAATCCTGCTATTATCAGTATCCTGGTCAGTTTTATCACAGTCAGGGGGCTTCAGTAATACTATCACTGCTAAATAATAGCAGTATCATTTATATTATGGTATTTGTAGGCAATGCTGTGGTCACAAGCTGAACAGCGGTGCTGTGAGCTCGTGCTGCGTGCGCCAGCCTTGGTGGCTTGCTCAATACTGACGCTGTAATACCCAAGAATGTTGGCCTGGATTTTTTTTCTAGGTGGCATCTGGCAACTAATGGTCGTGGCTGTACTATAGCTGCCCCTATCCCAGGCGGGGCGTTTAAATTATAGCGCTAGACACGAAATCATATATAAATGATGTGCGCGGTTTCGGTTTTGTCACTGATATCATTTATATATGATATGCGCGGTTTGAGGGTTAAATATGCCAAAACTGGAAGACAGAAGAAAAGGAGGTGATACGATCACTACATACAAAATAGTAACAGGAATTGATAAAATCGATAGGGAAGATTTCCCGAGACCTGGAACTTTAAGAACAAGAGGTCATAGATTTTAACTAGCTAAACACAGATGCCGAAGAAATAAGAAAATTCACTTTCGCAAACAGAGTGGTAGACGGTTGAAACAAGTTAAGTGAGAAGGTGGTGGAGGCCAAGACCATCAGTAGTTTCAAAGCGTTATATGACAAAGAGTGCTGGGAAGACGGGACACCATGAGCGTAGCTCTCATCCTGTAACTACACTTAGGTAATTACACATACACACACATGTAAGTAGGGAGTAACTATCACAGAATAGCACAATACATACACGTACGTATTAGGGTCTCGCGCACAACAATTTTAAATGCCCTGTGAGGGACAGAGGCAGCTATAGCCTAGCCACAGCCGACAGTAAAAAAATGCCATTTTGGAAAAATTCCATTATACCCGAGACACCATGGAGAGTGCACCAAGTACCAGCGGCCAACCGCATTCAGCACAGCGTGCAACTCAATCGTTGACTGAAGATGAAATTAATCAGGAATTGTTCTAGGAGGGTGATAACCCTGATATTGATGACTGACATAGTCAGAGTCTACACACAGCCAGAAGATTTGGAGACGACCATGAACATGTGGGTGTCACAAAGGGTAGGCCTAGCTACTCACCCATGCCTCTTCACCCACAGTCTGCTCCACTTTGTGCCCGACCACACAGTTCATGTGCAAGTCCAGAATAAACCTCAAATCCGCACAGTCCCGTTTCAGCACTGGAAACAGCCGGGAAACCCACTTGAGAGACGGGGTCATTTTGACCACGCCCAAGCACACCTACTCCGAGATGACCTGACGAGCGCAAGGAAAGTAGCCTACCCCGCAAGCCCCAAACCCCCAGAAGAGGAAGAAGCTGCCCAATGCCACCACAGGCCAGATGACATGACCAAAATGTCCACAAATTGAGATACCAAACGCGAGCAAACAGAGCGAACCTTCCCTCATCGCTCCGTCAATGGGGTGATCCGCAAAAGGTCCAACGCCCCTTACAAGACGCCCGCCGCCGAACAGAGATCATCACGCCGACTAAACGACGCCGGCTCCGAAGGCAATGTCGGCTCAGAAGCCTTGCCCAACTCGACCAGCAGAACCCTGACCCCTGGCATGACCCTTCCAAGAAGACGGAGAATGGCTACCCTGGAGAACCAATAAGTCTGACATAGGACAACAACAAGACGAAGCTGCCTGCAAAAACTCTGAGACAGCAGACTGCAAACAGCAACAGACAAAACAGCGATGAAAAAATAAGAGAGAGCGAGCCCAATCTTGAAGGCACACGAGGCAAGAAGTAAAGAACAGACACACTGCCTCCTTCAGGATATGCATAAGTGTATCTACTCAATTTAACGGCCTCTTTTATACCAATCTGCTGGTAATAACGACCGGTTTGGGAGACCATTATCTGGAGCCTCATTTACCGGTCTGGCGGTCAATATAACCATAGGCCGGTGTTGGGTTTGTTTTGGTATCAACAGGCCCTCACATGGCCACCGACCTCAATCGTCCAGTCTCAAATTAAATCTTAACTTTTTTTTAAAATGATTCAGTTTAATGAAGAAAATTCTTAATTATTATTAATAAAATATTTTGAAACAATTGTTATTAAGCAAAATTCATTGATTTATTATTTAATACATTTTATAGTATGGCACTAGGTATTTTTTTCCCACAGAATGTACTGTGCCGGGCCATGTGGCCGCATTGTTTACTGTGAACTCGCGCGGCTAGCTTCCATTTTGAAGGACATTAGCTAATTGTGATCTTCATTTTAATTTACGAAATGCCAAAAGTTATCCAGAGGAAGCGCCTGACTGTTGCACAAAAGCTGGAGTTAATTAACCCTTAAACTGCACAAAACGTATGATGTGTGACATTGAACGGGGTATAATTCGAAAAATATTTGAATTATGTAAAAATTACTTAAAAATGTTAAACAAATCTCCAATTTATTGGCTTCAGCTTCATGAAACTTTCATCAAAATATTTTCAGAGGTTGATTTTAGACTAATATTTAAAAAAATAGAACATTTTGTTGATAAGAGAACAGCTCCTATTAACTGGAACTGATAGATAATGCAATAATAAAGAGATGCAAGCCCGACGCACAAAGAAGAAGAATAGTAGTAAGAAGTGTCCACAAATTGGATACAGCTGGTACCTCTAGAGCATTGGTAAGTAATACATACCACAAACAATAATGAGTAATTATGTTATTATGCTCCAGTTTGTTATACATCATATAAATACATTGCCCAATGTTATTATCAGTTACATTCAACAATGTCCAACAAATATTTTGTTAGGGGATTTTTTTTTTTTTTAGGTTTTTAGTTTTTCCTCCTTTGTTTATTATTTGAATTTGTTTTAACCTTTACATCCTGGAGAATGCATACTCGTCCCTACCTATGTGAAGCACAACTTGGGGACATCGATTTTTGGGGGGCTGATTTTTTCACAGATATCAAACTATTTTCCTTGTCGCTTTATGTTGCTTTGATGATTAGGGGACCAGATAAGGACTTTTTTTTTACTTATATAAAGTGTACCCTAAATATATTCTCTAAATCATTATAATTATCCCTATATTTTGTCTATTTTTAGGGAGGGGGGGTATTTTTTCTTGACTTCATTTCTACACACATTGACCTACAACTTTCACATACTTGAGTACGAATGCCAAACAATGTTTATTACAACATACATATAAATTCATGAATTTGAACTGCCTTATTCATTGTTGATAACTTCAACTTCAATTATATCCAACTAGAATTTCAACTTACTTCAGTATCCAAAAATCTAGTTTCTGACCGATTCTCACCATTTTTACATGTGTGCACAGCTGTCTGTTCTACAATCCCTATAGAATTGATTTTTATAAATTCTAAATGTTTGGAGTTATACATTTTTGTTGAATAAATTTGAGCGTATTTGAAATGCCATATTGACAATTTCTTTTTTTTACAGTAAACTATACTGAAAACCTATATTCTAAATATATGAAAATGAAGATCATATGCTATTCTGAGAGCATAACAACACCAAATGAACAGTTGGTGATACTTTTATATTTTTGCAGCCGATTTCAAAACCTTAAGTTTGCAATATTCAATTTTATAAATATCTTTTATTTTCTTGTTTTTCAAGTTACACTGGTATCATTTAGACAAAGTTGGAGCATTTGCCTAGTAGATCATGCACAAAACATTTGATAGTTTCAAAAAATTTAAAAAACTGAATTCAATATCTCACATCATATGACATTTTGTGCAGTTTAAGGGTTAAAAAACTTGATAAAGAATGTTCTCATGCATGAGCAGCAGCAGTTTAACATCGGCAAAAGTACAATAAGTGACATTAAACAACCAGCGATGAATGTAATGAAACGCCATTTTCTGGGTTAGACCCGGAGATTAGACCATGGCAACAGTCAATCAGTGGAGTTTTAGGTCTACTGGGGACTAGAGCCAGAACCTGGCCCCCTCAAGAAGAGGCCCGAGGAGCAATGGCCTAAAGACACCCCTGTGTAATTGGACGCAGTCTTTGTCTGCCATCTACCAGGCCAAGCACCCAGAAAGGTAGGAATTTCAAAACAAACTACTGCTGGTCAAAAATTGCAAACTGAAAGCCGAACTAGCATACAGAACTCCCCAATCAAAAAGAAGGAAACAAACATGACGTCGCCACAATCGCCATGCATCCGTCTGTGCAACCCTCCCCACTCCCCCGGGAGGAGGACGGAGGGGTCCCAGACCTCCACGCCGGCTATTATCCTCAGTTCAGAGGCTGAATATCAAAAACACAAAAAAAAACAGCGTTGAATGTAATGAAACGCCATTTTCTGGGTGAGTCCCGGAGGCTCCCCGGAGCTATCCCAGGGTGATATGCTAATGTCAGACTTTGGCATCAGTCATGTGTATGGAGTTCTTAGGCCTACCGGGGACCACGGCCAGAACCGGGCCCCCTCAGAGAGGCAAGGGGAGCAATGGCCTATAGAAGCCCCCGTGTGGTTGGAAGCATTCTATGTCTGCCATCGACCGGAACAGGCACCCAGAAAGGTAAGCGCCTCAAAACAAACCCCTATTCTGGTTAAAATTGCTACCAAAAACCGAACTAGTAGATAGAACTCCCCAACCGAAAACAAGCAAATTAGTGTGACGTCACACACCGCCGCGCCGCTGTCTGCGCAGCTCCCCCCTCCCCTAAAAGAACTAGGGAGCCATCAATAACAACATTCTGTCTAGGTACAAAGTAATCACGAAATTTCCCTCTGATATCACTGAACACTTTTTGCACTCTCCAAAGTCGATCATTTGTAATATCAAAATTTTCAAGGTGTAGGTACCGTAGTAGTATCAGAAACCTGTCTCGTGACATGTACTTGAACACAGGTGATGAATAATTAAGGTATTGTTGCTGACCACGGTGATGAATAATTAAGGTATTGTTGCTATGTTGACGAAATAATGCTGTGGTGCTGTGGCTAGCGCTGTTAACATTGTGAACAGCATTGAATCACTGATATTCGAACATTGTACCCAGTCATTATCACACTCAGGCTCTTCTATAATACTATCATGGCTAAATAATACAGGTTATATATATATTTTGACATTATTAGGCAATGCTGTGGTCACACGCTGAACAGCAGCGCTGTGCGCTCATGTTGCGAGCGCCAGCCTTGGTTGCTCACTCACTACTGAGGCTCTCTCACCCAAGAATGTGGCCCACAATTTTGTTAAAAGATGGTGTCTGTTTACAAGAGCCCTGAGGAAGCCGATGTGAACCTCATGTAGCCGTGGGAGTTTTGAATGGAACGTGAAAAATACAAATACCTGTAGGCGCGAAGCGCACCCCAGAAGTGAGCCTGCAGGCACATTGCCCAGTTAAAGGGTTAAACTGCTACAGCATAAGGGCCGGGAAGCCAAAAATGTTTGGATTATGTAAAAATTACTTTATTAAAAAAGTTAAACAAATCTCAAACTTATTGGCTTCAGCATCGTGAAACTTTCATCAAAGTATTTTCAGAAATTAATTTTGAGACGATTTTTTTTAAGGAAAATAGTTCCTATTAACTGGAACTGAGGGATATTGCAGTAACAAAAAGATGCAAGCACCAGTTCGATGCTCAAAGAAGAATAGTAGTAAGAAGTGTCCATAAAGTGGATATGCAGCTGGTGCCTTTATAGCACTGCCGAGTAATATATAATAACACAAATAATAATGAAAAAGTATGTTATTAGGCTCAGTTTTGTTATATATATCACATAAATACACTGGCCAATGTTAATATCCGTTACATTCACCAATGTCCCCAAAAAAAATTTTCAGGGAATTTTTTCCCTCTTTGGTTTTTATCTGATTTTGTTGTAACCTGTACATGTGGAGAGTGCGTACCTGTCCCTAACTTTGTGAAGATACAAATAAATTGATCAACAAATAAATCAGTCACAACTTGCAGAACTTGGGACTCTTGAAATTTTTTGGGGCCGATTTTTTCACAGATTTCAAACTTTATTTTCTTTGTCTCTTTAGGTTGTTCTGATGATTAGGGACCAGATTAGGGCTATTTCACTTATATAAAGTACACCCTAAATATATCCCTTAAATCATCATCAATCATTATAATTATCCCTATTTTTTTTTTGGGGGGGGGGATCTTTTTCTTGTCTTCATTTAACACACATTGACCTACAACTTTAACATACAGTATTCGGGTACGATTAAAAAACAATGTTTATTAAAACATACAAGTAAATTAATGAATTAGAACTACCTTTATTCATTGTTGATAACTTCAATTATCTCTAAAACTAGAGTTTCAACTTTTCAGTTTCTAAAATTCCAGTTTCTGACCGATTCTTACCATTTTAACATTGTGTGCTCAGCTGTCTGTTCCACAATCCCTTCAGAATGGATTTTTCATAAACCCTAAATATTTCGAGTTATACATTTTTTGTCTAAATTTGGCACACATTTCAAATGCCATATATATATGGATTTTTTTTTTATAGTACAGTGGTACCTCGGTTTACGAATGCCCCTCTTTACGAACTTTTCATGTTACGAGCCCGATTTCTTCTGAAAATTTTAATCGGGTTACGAACTTTACCTCAGGATACAAGTTTGTTATATGCGTAGGCCGACTTAGCGTGGTGGCAGGGCGATCGCACCTCAGTTTCCCAGTGCCTCCAGCCTAAGACTATCCTGCCTGAATTCTTTGCAAAGAGTTACAGTTTTTATTTTTTTTTTATTTTTGGGTATTTGAACATAAAAGTTGTTATTATATATCTCGCCATGGGTCCTAAGAAAGCCAGTGACAAGGTTCAAGGCAAGAAAACACATGTAAGAATGACCATAGAGGAAAAACAAAGAGATCAATCGTAAACATAAAATGGTACATGTGTTGTTGAACTAGCGAGGCAGTACAACAAATCTTCAAGAGGCTGTAGAGGATGTCCCGTCCTCATTAATTAAGAAAATGTGTGCAGTATGGGAAGAACTGCAAAGTTTTGCTAAAAAAAATCACCCAGATTGTAACACGGGACAGTTTTGGCGCTCTCTTGTCCTTTACCCTTACCGTATTTAAACTTAATTCCAAGAACCCCAGCGCTAACTCAGATGAGTCCCACACCACGTGGTCTTAGCCGTTCGATCGTCTAAAATTCTACAGCCACGTGACGTCGACCCTAGGCTTTCTAGCAAACTCAAAGGATCTTAATCACTGCCACCACCAAACCATTTAAAATGAAAAACTATTTAATCGTGGTTTGGGCCAATTAATCAATCATTAAACCCTTGGGGCTTAATCCCCAAATTACTTGGAAAAGGGGGGAACAACTTACATTAAGTGTGGGTTACTCAAACAAACCAACAGGATATATTTGGGAGTCAAGATAGCATGACTTGCTTGCAGTATTAATACGGATTCATTCCAATAACCCGGACCTGTAGAGACCACGGCAAACACAATCATATAGTATCAATTGGGTTAAACTCAGGAAATACAAGGTTCTTGATAAACAATTTATTATGCAAAGCTATCAAAGTAATTAATAAAAATCACTCCCTAAGTTAACACGTCCTACATGACCTATAGAGGCAGACATGAGATTACTTCTCCGTACCAAAAACTCTCAGCAACTTTTACCTTAATCTAAGAGACCAGCCGCTGGAGTTCTGGTCTCAGGAGGTGAGAATGGTTGACCTCTTCAGCTGCTGCCCAAAACCACACTAACTGTAGCCTCCACTACTCAAGATTGAGGCTAGTGAATATTACTCTGCCAGGTTTATCAATTTACCAAGCAAGGTTTAATTTAACAAACTAATCTTAAATTTACTGAACAACCCAGATGGATAAACTCTTATTAGACTGATGGTAATTGTACCGGCATCTTAGGGCAAGGATTTCCAATTACTGTACAATATTGGCTAGTGCTCTGAATTAGAACTTTGTGAATTAAATCATGTGGAAGGTTTTGGTGACCCCTTGACTCAGGATGGTCAAGATTCTTACGCCGAGCAACCTAGTTCCCTAGTACTTTATATGACGTCACTCTCTTTGATGGTATACACCCCTGATCTCAACCTTTACATACATGTAACTTAACATACATAAATCAAATTAGTTATTACTGTATTTACTGTATTTTGTCGAAATATTCATTATATGTTGCATTAATACAGAGAACCAGCCATCTTGTAATCTTAAACGCTAATCCCTTAATCCCTGGAGGGATGACCTTTCTCTCCAGTCAGGTAGACTACCCCTCTCACTCCAAACTTTAAGACCACGCGGTCCCCATGTCTATGAGAATCTATACTGCATAATTTCTTACAACAACCTAGTTTATTACAAGATAAAGCTGTAGCAGGCCATTGCATTGATCTTATTAATGACAATGTGATGTCTCACTACAGACAAGTGTTACAAAAAAGGGAAAAGCAATCTTCAATGGAATGATTTCTAGTGAGAAAATCAAGCAGTGAGCCAGAAGCAGGTCCTAGTGGTATGCAGGCAAAACGTGTCAGTGTGTGTGTATCCCAGAGAACCCATCACTGCTTGATGTTATAATGGAAGGGGACTCTCCTTCCAAACAGTAACACCTCTCCTCCTCACCGTCTTCCATACGCCAACAGGAGTCATCAGTAAAGGTAAGTTATAACTTGTACATCCTTTTGTAGTGGAAGATTTGGGTGAATTAGGTATACAATTTACTTTAAAGTTTATTTTTTGGGGAGTCAGGAACGGATTACTTCATTTCCCATTATCTCTTATGAGGAAATTCGCTTCGATTTACGAATTTTCGGGTTAAGAACAGCCTCCAGGAACGGATTAAATTCGTAAATTGAGGTACCTCCTGTAAACTATACTAAAAAACCTATATTCTAAATCTAAAAAATGAAGATCATATGCATAGCATAATAACACCAAATGAACAACTGGTGATAGTTTATATTTTTGCAGCTGATTTCAAGTCTGATGTTATCAATATTCAATTTTATAATTATTTTTTATTTTCATGTTTTTCAAGTTACGTTGGTGATCATTTAGATAAAGTTGGAGCATTTGTTAGTAGATTATGCACAAAAAAATTTAAAGAGTTTGAGAAAGTCTGAGGAACTGAGCTCCTAGGCACGACATACATGTATGTCCTGCACAGTTTAACACTATTGCACTCTTCGAAAAAATATTTGTATAAAATTCATTAATTATCCGATCAACTTCGGGATAGTTTCAAAATGAGCGCCTTCAGAGCGCGCACAATTTGATACCAAAATGAAAGATGTAACACGAAACTTGATGTCAGAACACTTGAAAGATTATAAATACGTTTTTGGTCAAAATTTCAAAATATTTGTTAAAATTCCATTTATTGTGCTATTATTATTATTATCAGACTAGTTCCTGTAAATGAATAATTGAGGCGCACCTTTATATTGCGAACAATTTGATACCAAAATGAAAGATGTAACATGAAAATTTATGTCAGAACACTGGAAAGATATAAATAATTTTGTGATGATGAGCGTCCAAAATTAAAATATGTTAAAATTCCATTTATTGCTCTATTATGAGTCTAGTTTTAAAATACACGCCTTTTTATTGCAAACAATTTGATACCAAAATGAAAGACGTAACACGAAAATTTATGTTATCAAACTGAACGAGTGTACACATTTGGCTGCGATGTGCAAATTTGGTGCTCGTTCACGGGTAACTTTAGGCTTTGCAAACGGGAATCACGCTTGGCTTTTGGACAATATATGCATATACAACACATGTAGGGAATTTAATTGTGAGCACAATGATACCAAAACGGGTCACGTAGCACGAGAATTAAGATAAGAAAACTGAACAAGAATACACATTTTACTGAATTTGTGCACTCACGGGTAACTTTTGCTGACGTTAGACTTTGCTGTGGGGAGTCACGCTTGGCTTTTAGACCTTATATGCATATACACCTGTAGGGAATTCTATTGTGAACACAATACCAAAACGAACAACGTAGCACAAGAATTAAGGTGAAAAAACTGAAACGAGCACTGTATACACATTTAGTGTCGCCAAGCACTCGCCCGCACCGCCAGGAGTAGTTCGTGTATACGTGCGGAGCGCACGCCTGGGGGGAAAGTGTTAAGGGGTAAAGACTCCAACGCTCCTCCGTTGTCTATAAAAAAAAGCATTTTTACCACATTTGACTAATTCCTGCAATCGTGCTAATACAGCTTGGAGTTTAGCCTGCGTTGAAGAGACATTGTCAGTTAAGCTGTGTCCATTAACAGTTCTCCAGTGTCTAATCATAGTGCCTAAAATACTGGAAATATTGAGAGATATTTATCCAGATATTAACACTTTCGCCGGGC
>NC_091216.1:15528603-15586027 GCF_040958095.1 Procambarus clarkii | reverse complement strand
ATACATAAAACTTTCCACAATGTGTTCCATCCCCAACTACAATGTCCCTCGGTTTGTTCTATCTTCCAGGTAAGGAAGTTTCAGGAAACCTAACCACTTCAACTGAAATTTGTGATCCATTTTATTACAGGCCTCTGAACTTTGTACTGTACTGAATTCTATTTTCAAAAGCACATAAATACAAAAAATCATTATACTGCCCATGTAATTGAAAGCTAGATGACGTTGGCTAGCATTATACAGGCATTGCTCACTTTACCATTTATATGGACCTGAGCAGACCTGTTGCTGTAAGTCACTCCAAGATTACATTCCAGAGATCATTAAACTCCTATTACAGAGACTGTAGGCAACATGTGGGGCTTATGCTCATTCTTTCGCCACACGATTCCATGTCATTTTCAACAAATATTCCATCAATAATCATTCAGCTGTCACTCACTTGCAGAACATAAGAACTAGGGAACAAACATGGCAGGCCTGTTGGCTATAACTAGGCAGCACACATTCAAATCCAACCCCTCTATCTCATATACAAATTTTATATACTCTTGAAACCAGATGAAGTGTTAATCTGAATAGTCCTTAGTGGCAGCCCATTCAACTCATCCACAATCATGTTCACAAACAGTACTTACTATACTTAAAACAGTACTCCCTATATTCCTCTTAAAAAATATTTCTACACCAAGTATACGATGTTGCAAGTTCAAACCAGTTCCAAGACTTCAGAACCCTCGTTATTCATGCCCATAACCTACCGGTACTTGAAAACCTACATCAAATACCCCCCCCCCCCTCTTGTACCTGGCCATAATCTAAACAGTTTATTATAGTACTTTTTAACCCTTCCACTGCTCAGGGGTCCTGAGGACATTTGCACCCCCTGTGCGCAAGAAAAAAAAATTCTAAAAAATTATTTCGTCTTCTTAAAATGTTAACCCTTAAACTGCGCATGGCGTATATATACGCCCTGAGTAACATGTCCCACGGTGCGCATGGCGTATATATACGCCATAGGGTGCCAGGCCCTGATTCAAATGGCCCGCGGCTACACGGGGTTCACAGTAGCTTCCTCAGGGCTCTTGTAAACAGATGCCATTTTAAAAAAAAATCGTGGGCAATATTCTCAGGTGTGAGAGGCACAGTACTGTTGGAGCAACCAAGGCCGGCGCACGCAGCATGAGGCGAACAGCATTGCTGTTCAGCTTGTGACCACAGCATCGCCGAAAAATGTCAAAATAAATATATAACTGCTATTATTTAGCGATGACAATATTACAGATGACGCATGACTGTGATATAAATAACCAGGGTTGTGATAATAGCAGGATTGTTGTAATAATTAGCGCTGTGGGAGGATGTGATGCTGAGAGATGGAGGGAGACAGCATCGTTTACTGACTGTATGGCTAGCTTTTATTGTTTACATTCACCATACCAGGTCAGTGGTTCTCTATGGTGAACACAAATGTAGATACTTTATATATAATGTGTGTATTAGTGTAATAACAGCAAAAGGATTATGCTGGGAGGAGCCACATGGGTGACGGATGGTGACGTCATCTGGCACGATTTGTCTAGCTGTTTAGAGGGTGGCCCACTATGCTCTTTGGGCACTCTACAAGCTTAGGTGTACAGTTACGGTGCATACAACATGTAGATACTTATATATAATATGTGTGCATATAGGATAATAACACTGCAAACAGTATTGTTGGGGGAGAAAGTTTAGTGCGTGTGACCTTGAAAGAGTGAGGGAGCCTGCCAGCCACCAGCTGTGTATAGCGACGACTCTTAGTGCCTGAACTAACTTATATCAGCTTAGCTGTACAGTTGTGGTGAACACAATATATACATACTTATATATAACGTCTATATATAGTGTAATAACACCACAAATGGTATTGTTGGGGAAGAAAGTTTAGTGCGTGTGTTGAGGGAGTGGCAGCGAGTGCTGGCTGGTGCTGGTGTGTGGCGGCAACTCTTCGTTGCTTTTTCGACTCTCAGTACCAACTTAGTGGTTCGTTATGGTGACCAAAACATGCAGATACTTACTATATAACCTGTGTATAGAGTGTAATAGCAGCAAAACTATTTGTTTATTGTTTATAAACATAATAATTGAATCACTAATATGCACATCATACTTTTGAGTATAGCGATTATTCACCACTTTTATTATATAAATATATTACAATACACACTATTGAATAATATTACTGCAAAAAAACTAAGAAAAAAATCAATCGGAGACATTCAAACAATTAGGTAATAATATCTTTGTGGCAACTCCCATCTGTCACCGCGGGGACGCTGACCGGGTCTGACGACCGCTTCTGTCAACGCCCACTTTTTTGCCAGACTTCCTCGGTCAATTGCGCCCAAAATATGTCGCCTACGATTTTTTTTTTTTTTTTTCCGTGCTCAGGGGACACAAATTAATATGTTCAGAAGACGAAAAAAAAAATTTGATTTTTTTTTTTCTTGCGCACAGGGGTGTAAATGTCCCCAGGACTCCTGAGCAGTGTAAGGGTTAATGTGTGTTCCCCGAGCACGGGGAAAAAAAAAAAAAAATCGTAGGCTGACACATTTTGGGCGCAATTGACCGAGGAAGTCTGGCAAAAAGTGGGCGTTGACAGAGCGGTCGTCAGAGCCGGTCAGCGTCACCCGCGCTGACAGATGGGAGTTGCCACAAAGATATCACTTAATTATTTCTGTCTCTGAGTTTTTCTTAGTTTTTTTGCAGTAATATTATTCAATAGTGTGTATTGTAATATATTTATATAATAAAAGTGGTGAATAATCGCTATACTCAAAAGTATGATGTGCATATTAGTGATTCAATTATTATGTTTATAAAACAATAAACAAATAGTTTTGCTGCTATTACACACTATACACAGGTTATATATAAGTATCTGCATGTTTTGTTCATCATAACGAACCACTAAGTTGGTATTGAGAGTCGAAAAGCAAGGAGGAGAGGACTGCCTCACACCAGCCAGCCACTCGCTGCCACTCCCTCAACAACGCCTCACTCGCCCACTTTTTCCTCCCACCATCCTGTTTTATGTTTTATTCAAAATATACAGACGTTATATATAAGAATCAACATGTTTTGTTCACCATAACTGTACAACTAAGCTGATATAGTTAGTTCAGGCACTAAGAGTCGTCGCTACAAACACAGTCAGCTGGCGGGTCCCTCACTCATTCAATGTCACATGCACTAAACTTTCTCCCCCAACAATACCGTTTGTGGTGTTATTACACTATATGCAGACGTTATATATGAATATGTATATATTTTGTTCACCACAACTGTACAGCTAAGCTGATATAGTTAGTTCAGGCACTAGGAGTCGTCGCTATACACAGTCAGCTGGCGGCTCCCTCACTCATTCAATGTCGCATGCACTAAACTTTCTCCCCCAACAATACTGTTTGCAGTGTTATTATCCTATATGCACACATATTATATATAAGTACAGTACAACCTCGATTCAACGTACCCCCGTTTCAACGAATCTCCGGCTAGTTCGCACATTTTTCAGGCCGGATTTACTCACCCGATTCGACGAACAATGGTTCGCCGAAGCGAGGGATGTTCGGATTTGCTTACAACGTCCAGATAGAGTTCACAGTGGTGGAAAACTCTCATTCTATCACAGATTACAATTAATAGTTCCCCCATATGAAAAGTTCGATCACACAAGTGGACCGCACAAATGGTCCACAAGCTTACAATGTTGGGACAGAGTTTCACAGAGTTGTGGAAAACTGTCTCATTCTATCACAGTTTACAATTAATAATTCCTTCATAAGACAAGTTGGATCACACAATTAAGTGGACCACACAACAAGTGAACCATATGAACCAAACACCAGCCAGAATGGTCCACACAAGTCAACCATATGAACCAGATACCAGCCAGAGTGGTCCACACAAATGAACGACAGTTTCCATAATTTTCGTTCACTGATTTGTGGCAGACGTATCTTTGTAAATTAATTTAAAGGCTGAAGCGTGATTAGCTGGCTACATGTTGTAAAATCTCCTTAATCTCCTTATAGACATTTTCTGTGATGAAACAAGGTGAGTGAGGTAGACATAAGGGAATACTGTACTGAAAACCTCACTTGGTTTTCCTTCGTCTGTGTTGTTATAGTTCAGTGACCCATGACTTTGAAAGTTTCAGATTAATAAATCATTTCTAAAACCAGTGTTTTAATAGCTTTTTATTATCCTAATTAAACTAAACTAAATAAAACCGAAAATATACTGTAATATGATAGACATCTGCTATTTGAGAAATTATTTATGTTATTGGAACAATTACTCCAGCGCAAGGGGACGGGTTTAATCCTTGTACACACAGCACCATGCGTTTCTCGTTTGATTTTGTAGCCACAGTTCAGTGACTACGACTTCGAAATAATAAAATTAATAAATCAGTTCTAAAATAAGTTTTTCATATCTCTTATTATCTTAATAATGTTACTAAACTAAATATATAATCTAAAAATATATAATTTGATGTAAATCCAATATTTGAGAGAAATTTATGTTATTGGATCTGGCTTAAACACCAGCCTACTGGAGGGTGTATAGACCTAGTCTGCGTTCATACAGTAGGCACCCAGTGCCGTTATCTTTGTCTGTGTGCGAGTGACGTGTTTGTCCACCGGTGAAAGAATAATCGTGGAATTTACCATTTTTTGACTTCAGCTGTATTATTATACAACAAGATGTCTCAAGGGCTTGCTAATCATGCTGTATCTACAAAAAGGAAGAGGTTTTTTAGCCATTGAGCAGAAATTAGACATGATAGAGAAACATGAACGTGGATACTCTGTTACTAGGCTGGCAGAAGAATTTAATGTTAGGAGAAGTACGGTGTGTGATATCAAGAGACAGAAAGATGATATTAGGAAGTTCCTTGCTTCGAGTGATAGTGGTGCATTAAATAAAAGGAAAACATCAAAAGTTTCAACAAATACAAATTTGGACAAAGCTGTGTACAAATGGTTTAACCAGGAGCGCTCTGTGGGGATGCCACTTGGCGGCGACGCCATTAAGACAGCAGCCGATAAATTTGCACAGAAGATGAACATTCCAGATTTTCGAGCAAGTGAAGGATGGTTGCAAAAGTTTAAGAATGGGCATAATATTAAGAACAGGAATGTTTGTGGAGAATCATTATGTGCAGATAAGGATTCTGTCAAGCCATTTAAGCGTAAATTAAATAATTGCATAATAACAAATGATCTAAGACGTTTTCAGGTATACAATGCCGATGAAACAGGCTTTAATTGGAAATGCTTGCAGAACAACACTTTGGCATCTAGGCTAGATGAGATGTGTTCCTGGCCGTAAGGTAAACAAAGAAAAAGTTTCTGCCATGCTGTGTGCAATATGCAGACGGAAGTCACAGAACAAAGTCCGCCATTGTAGGGAAGTCAAAAAAACCCACGTGCTTTGAAAAATTTAATGAACAAGCTACCTGTGGTCTACTACAGCTCTAAAACAGCTTGGTTTACTGGAGATATTTTTGTAGACTGGTTCAAAAATCATTTTTGCAAAGAAGTAATTAGATTTTCAGATAAAGAAGTGTGGAGTGAGACGGAATGATATCAAGGCTGACAAGGCTCTTGGTTGACAATGCCCCAGCTCATGTAGGGCTCGACACATTAGCGTCACATGATGGACGCATCAAATGTATGGCCTTGCCTCCAAATACCACCTCTCTGATCCAGCCAATGGATATGGGTGATTATATATGCAATGAAAAGGCTCTACAAACTAGCAATGAATAAAAAAATCATGGTGGTGCTTGAGTCAAATAAAGACAAAAGACAAGGAACTGATTCGAGAGGTCAAGCAACACTGGAACGTTACAAAAAATACTCAATTAAGGAAGCCATTTACAACTGGGCTAAAGTTTGGGATGAAATTAAAGAGTCAACATTAAGAAATTGTTGGAAAAAACTCCTGTTGCTTGATCATGCTGATGAAGTGACTGAGGAAGAAATGGATTTTGAAGGATTTTCAAATGATATTTATCAATAACTGCGTGCCGCTGGTGAGACGGAGTTGACACTGAACGATGTGGAGGAGTGGTTAGATATTGATGTAGTCGATCCACCCATTGGTCATTTAACAGATGATGAGATTATACAAAATGTTACTGGCACTGTTGACGACGACGGAGAGAAGACGAGGATGAGAATGATAGCAGTTTACAATCTGCTACGTGTGCTGACGCATTGTTCCATGTTGAAAAACTCCTTGATATTGTTTCACAAACTGACAATCCAGAGCTACCAGGCTTTTATCAACACCTAAGGATAATGAAAGATATTTGTCTCAAGGACATGACAAAAAGAAGGAAACAAACGAAAATGAGTCAATATTTTTCACGAACTAGCAGAAAATCAACCAGCACAGCCGTACCCAGCACCAGCACAGCCGTACCCAGCACCAGCACAGCCGTACCCAGCACCAGCACAGCCGTACCCAGCACCAGCACAGCTGTACCCAGCACCAGCATAGCCATACCCAGCACCAGCACAGCTGTACCCAGCACCAGCACAGCTGTACCCAGCACCAGCACAGCCGTACCCAGCACCAGCATAGCCGTACCCAGCACCAGCATAGCCATACCCAGCACCAGCATAGCCATACCCAGCACCAGCATAGCCATACCCAGCACCAGCATAGCCATACCCAGCACCAGCATAGCCATACCCAGCACCAGCATAGCCATACCCAGCACCAGCATAGCCATACCCAGCACCAGCATAGCCGTACCCAGCACCAGCACAGCTGTACCCAGCACCAGCACAGCCGTACCCAGCACCAGCATAGCCATACCCAGCACCAGCATAGCCATACCCAGCACCAGCATAGCCATACCCAGCACCAGCACAGCTGTACCCAGCACCAGCACAGCTGTACCCAGCACCAGCACAGCCGTACCCAGCACCAGCACAGCCGTACCCAGCACCAGCACAGCCGTACCCAGCACCAGCACAGCCGTACCCAGCACCAGCACAGCTGTACCCAGCACCAGCACAGCCGTACCCAGCACCAGCACAGCTGTACCCAGCACCAGCACAGCTGTACCCAGCACCAGCACAGCTGTACCCAGCACCAGCACAGCCGTACCCAGCACCAGCATAGCCATATCCAGCACCAGCACAGCTGTACCCAGCACCAGCACAGCTGTACCCAGCACCAGCACAGCCGTACCCAGCACCAGCACAGCCGTACCCAGCACCAGCACAGCCGTTCCCAGCACCAGCACAGCTGTAACCAGCATCAGCACAGAAGCAGCTGAAGCCAACACAGCAGCAGCGAGCACCAGCAAAGCTGATGCAAACATCTAAAAACATCGTGTGTTAAGTGAACAGTTAGAGCAAGTGTTAACTGTGTACATAGTGTTAAAATTAAAGTTGCAATAATTCTAGTGTACAATAGTTTTCATGAACTGTATTGTAGTACTCAATATACAGCATAACTACTTTTAATCACACAGTGCTAACGGCATAATGCACTGCAGTACGTATTTACTGTAGAGCATTCACAACTTCACGAAACTTCAAGATAGACATGACTCCAACAATAAGGTAAATAAATGAATTACAGTATTTTTTAGCAGAGTAGTAAAATATAGGTACAGTATGTAATATGATAATGCATTTTTATTGTGTACAAGAAAAAAAAGACACTGACGCAAATGCCTCCTGAAGGTCACCTCTTGCAACGAATCCAACGCTCCAACGAACTGGGGTTGGTCCCATATAGTACGTTGAATCGAGATTGTACTGTATCTACATGTTGAATGCACCGTAACTGTACACCTAAGCTTGTAGAGTGCCCAAAGAGCATAGTGGCCACCCTCTAAACAGCTAGACAAATCGTGCAGACAACGTCACCTCCATCACCCATGTGGCTCCTCCCAGCATAATCCTTTTGCTGTTATTACACTAATACACACATTATATATAAGTATCTACATTTGTGTTCACCATTGAGAACCACTGACCTGGTATGGTGAATGCAGACAATAACAGGTGGCCACACAGTCAGTAAACGATGCTATCTCCCTCCGTCTCTCAGCATCACTCGTCCCACAGCACTAATTATTACAACAATCCTGCTATTATCACAACCCTGGTTATTTATATCACAGTCAGGGGTCATCTGTAATATTGTCATCGCTAAATAATAACAATTATATATTTATTTTGACATTTTTCGGCGATGCTGTGGTCACAAGCTGAACAGCAATGCTGTTCGCTCATGCTGCATGCGCCAGTCTTGGTAGCTCCAACAGTACTGTGCCACTCACACCTGAGAATATTGACCACGATTTTTTTTTTTAATGGCGTCTGTTTACAAGAGCCCTGAGGAAGCTAATGGGAACCCCGTGTAGCCGCGGGCCATTTGAATCGGGCCTGGCAACCAATGGCGTATACGTATGCCATGCGCACAGTGGGACATGATACTCATGGCGTATATATACGCCATGCGCAGTTTAAGGGTTAAGGAAGGGGGGGGTTCACCCATGTGCAACTAATATATTCTCTACCATCTTTGCTATTACACATTATTATACAGAAGAAAGAGATATGATATGATCACAACTTACAAAGTACTAACAGGAATTGACCAAATTGACAGGAATTTCTGAAACAAGAAGCATTATGAACAAAAGGGCATGTTCAAGCTAAAGAAACAAAGGTGCCAAACATTATTAGAAAGTTGAACGCCATAATGAATTAAAATTACCTTTATTCAACGTTGATAACTTCAACTTCAATTATCTCTGAAACCAGAGTTTCAACTTTGAGTGGCTTCTAAAAATCCAGTTTTTAACCGATTCTCACTATTTTGACATATTGTGTGCTCTTCTGTCTGTTCTACAATCCCATCAGAATGGATTTTTCATAAACTTTATACATTTGGAGTTAAAAAAATTTTTTACTAAATTTGCCGCATATCTCAAATGTCCTATTGACGATTTTTTTACAGTAAACTATACTAAAAACCTATATTCTAATTTAATGAAAATGACTAGATCAGTTTCTTTACTGCCAGAAAATAAGTCAGTGGACTTCTGGAGGGGCCCTTTGGTTGATTTTGCCAGGGGTGCATCATTTATTGTCTGGTGGCAGCACTCGTCACTACCCACGGGCCACCGCCTCAGCCACGGTGAACTCTTTGGGTTGATCTAGTCTCCTTGGTCCCCTGTTCTAAGGCTCGTGTTTCTCAGGTTGCCCACAGTGTCATTAAGGATAGCCAGCCTGCAGTCTATCCCTAGGCCCATGATGTTCGCAAATACGTTGCACTCGAGGCAATTTTCTCTTATGTCAAAGGCGGATATTCAGGCCTGTCTCCCTCCCACCCTTCATGTTCATTGGTTCATGGCACCGTTTATCTGCTCCTGAACTAATGTGTGGCTAGACGCTAATCTGAGCGCCAGGTTACCTGGTGACGGCATTCAGTACTTCAGGGTTTTAGCAAATCTTATTTTGTTTATTTTCAAGTTATTTTACTTTTTAGTGGTTTTGAGTGTTGGGAACCTAGCTGTTGTCTGTCAAACTCCACTAACATTCTGGATGCTTTCCTGGTGGAATTGTGAAATATCATTTGCTCCTTGCACTTCATGTAAAGGAGCCTGATTTTGGCTCTGGTTTCTGATAGGCCAAAGGAACTCTTGCAACTGATGTGACTGGTAGTTTGGGGCAATCTCAATGAGATAGCTACAAGAAGCCAACGGGACTCCACCAGAAGGAGGCACTTCATTACATTCATGTCTGAGTTTTATAAGAGGAAGGGGACATGTTACTAATTTCCATTTGCAGTCAGAGTGGGAAAATGGGAAAGTTTAACTGGTCTTCTTTCTGCGATTTCCTACCTCTTTTTTGAGTACCTCTGCTTATTCCTTGTCCAGGATCCATGTTCAACATATTGAATGGGTTAGAATCACACGAAAACGGAAATAAATGCCTAAACCAGGTCAAGTTTGCCGCGAGAGGGGAGCGTGGTGTGGGCACTTGTCGTGACAACAAAACAATGGGCTGACCACGTGACCGCGTAGGTTCAGATGCCATGTGGGCATTGTGGGAGAACCGGAATTTCATGGCAAACATTTTAAGAGTACCCCCAACAAAATCGGATCGAAAATGGAATTTATACAAATATTTTTTCTTGTGACTCCATAGATAGTCACATCAGCGGAACCGTAATAAAAATAGTTGACAACCGGAATCGGCACCAAAGCGCGAAAGTGTACAATACAACATATAATGTATTGGGTAGTGGCAAAAATACTTGGAAAGCCCCTGGAATGAAGATGTTATCATTAACATTGCATAACTTCATAATGATAGTCAATGCCCTAAGCATTGAAGATTAGCCCCAAATATCCAAAGCCCATTGAAACCCATTACTCACTGATTTTTGGAACAGGTTGAGTGTTCCAAAACTGAAACTCCCGCTGATTCTGCAGTTGCATCTTCCGCATGTATCTCTCTACTTCAGGCATCAACGGAGGGACCTGAGTTCCTACACCTACACCACTTGCCTGAGAAGTGAAAAATTACATTAAAAGGATTATGCCAAATGTAATGGTCACCTTTTTTTTTACAACATGTTAACTAGTTGAATTAGTCATTTATTATGCACCCCATATCCATCTTGTGGGTGGCAGTGGAAAGGGTTCCAGAGGCACATTATGGATTCAGGATCTGAGATGTGGATCAATCACACATGGAAAATCTAAAAGGGTATTCTGTTTCCTGTGTCAGCATCTCATAATGTATACTACTGTACATTAAAAATGTAAATTAGGCAATAACTATCTTAATTCAAGCCACCTGAGGAAGGTATTCACAATCCATATTCTAGGCATATCTCAAAACCAGCATTGAATGTAATGAAATGACAATTTCTGGGTGAGCCTCAGTGGCTCCCTGAACCTACTATACTGACATTGTGCCAGACTACCAGGCGTCATCAATTAGGGAGTTCTATTTGGCCTACCAAGGACCACAAGCCAGAACCTGGCCCCATCAGAGAGGTGCAGGAAGAAGTGGCATGTATGAAAAATTTAATGTAAATTTATTTATATTTGCCACAACCAAGGGAAGATACCCAGAAAGTCAGCGAAACAAAGCAGACCACTGCTTGGTTAGAAACAGGACCGCAGCCTTAAAACTGCGAAAAGAACTCCTTCAACAATGTAAAAACAACAAAAAATTAATGAAACAAGTATGAGCTAGTTTACCCCACCTCCCCCACGACCTGTTCGAATGATGATGAAAACTACCCGATGCCCTGGGGCAGGGAGGGTGTCAGGAAGTAACTGGGGCTCACCCAGAAATTGACTTTTCATTACATTCAATGCTGGTTTTCTGGGGTGCAGCCCCTTGTGGCTCCCTGAAGCTAACTACTGTACCTACTGAGAATGAAGAAAAAGTGTACTAACCAGGGAGTAGGAAGCATCACAGGAATAAAGATGAAGAAACCAATAGCCTCGACATGACTTAAGACCACACAAGGCCGTTGAGGACCGTGAACATTCGTAAGTTAGCTGACTGCCAAGACCCTGTTCGATCGCCAACCCCCCCCCCCCCCACGTCTAAATATCAACCCGAGACGTAATAGCAAAGACTGCTGAAAGAATGCCATATGACAACAAACAGCCCATTTGTTTACATCCCTAAATATGCTAAACATACACTCTGCATCCATTCTCTTGGGCTATTTATATTTACACTTACAAAAGTTTATTCAATAAAGAACAGACACCATTGCCCTGGGCCGGCCTGGTGAGCACTGTTCACAATGCTCCAGCCAAGAGACGACGCGTCTGAACACATCGAGCGAGGGCTCGGGTAAGTGCCAAGGCACTGAACTCAAAGACCCTGAAGAGGAATCCAGCGACGCAACAACCGATGCAAAGCCCCCATAGGATGAACCGAGCAACGCCTCAGAAGTGGAAGGGGCATCCCCGAAGGATGCCAGAACACACACCGAAGCCAAACCAAACCCAGTAGGTAGACCAGCACAGCGAAGTTCAATCTCCCACACAACTGCTCGAGCAACCGGCGGGTGCCCAAGACCCGGGCGGACCCTCCCAGAAACAGCCAAAGGCGGGACCACAGCCTCAGCAATGCCTCCAGAAGGAGAGACATAAAAGCAGTTCGAGAGCCCCAAACATGACCCAGCCAGGTCAGAACCTAGCTGGGTCATGGAACCAGATGGGACTTCCTCCAGTGTAGTCCCATCTTCCTCCAGATGGGATTTTCTTCCTTCCTCCAGCTGGGAACGAACCACACCCCCCTGGCGAGCAGACAAGCGGACCGACTGGGAGCCCATACTAACCAATCTTTGAGGTAGGCCAGAACCAGAACCCCTAGCAGAGGCAGACAGGTCACCACACCCGGGTAAGACACATGAATATGTGAGGTGCCAGATCCAAGCCAAAAGGAAGGCAACGAAAGTGGTCAACCAGACGCCCCCACAATGAAACTTAAACAGGCCCTGAACCCCAGATGAACAGGAACATGCCAATAGACATCCTGCAGGTCCAGGGACACCATCCTGGCACCGGCTCCAAAAAAAGCCGGACCTGAGACAGAGTGGTCATATAAAAGGAGGTACAAGGAATCCAGCGGGTTCAGATGGGACATTATCATCTTCTTATCTTGAGATGATTTCCGGGCTTTTTAGTGTCCCAGCGGCCCGGTCCTCGACCAGGGCTCCATCCCCAGGAAGCAGCCCATGACAGCTGACTGAACACCCAGGTACAGTACCTATTTTACTGCTAGGTAACAGGGGCATAGAGTGAAAGACACTCTGCCCATTGTTTCTCACCGGCGCCTGGGATCGAACCCAGAACCACAGGATCACAAGTCCAGCGTGCTGTCCGCTCGGCCGACCGGCTCGGCCGACCGACCGGGTGGTTCTAGATAGAAAACTATCGCCTGAGGCCATCATAAAGAATGTTGTGCGAGGAGCTTATGCCACACTTTCTAACTTCAGAATTGCTTTTAAATACATGGATGGCAATATACTAAAGAAATTGTTCATGACTTTTGTTAGGCCAAAGCTAGAATATGCAGCGGTTGTGTGGTGCCCATATCTTAAGAAGCACATCAACAAAGAAAAGGTGCAAAGACATGCTACTAAGTGACTCCCAGAACTGAAGGGCAAGAGCTACGAGGAGAGGTTAGAGGCATTAACCCTCAAACCGCTAGGGGCCCAAATGGAATTCACACCCACAGGCACAACAACAAAAAAAAAAATCCAAAAAATTCTTTTGTCTTATAGAAATGTTCATTTTTGTTCCCTGATCACGGAAAAAATAACAAAAAAATCGTAGGTGGCATATTTTAGCCGAAATAGGGTAGGGAAGTGTGGCAAAAAAGGGGCGTTGGCAGAGCCTTCGCCAGACGAGGTCTGCTCCGCCCGAGCTGTCAGACGGCAGTTGCCACAAATATAATATTACCTAATTATTTCAATGTCTCTGATTAATTTTTTCTTAATTTTTTGCAGTAATATTATTCCATACAGTGAATTGTGGTATATTTATATTATAAAATGTGTGAACCATCGCTGTACTCAAAATTATGGTGTGCATATTAGTGATTCAATTATTATATTCATAAAACAATAAACAAATAGTTTTGCTGTTGTTACACTATATACACAGGTTATATATAAGTATTTGCATGTTTTGTACACCATAACGAACTACTAAGTTGGTCTTGTGAGTCAAAAAGCAACGAGGAGTGATCGCCAAACACCAGCGAGCCACTCACTGCCACTCCCTCCCTCAACACCACCTCACTCACCCTCATTCACCTCCCACAATACTCTTTCTGTATTTATTCACTATACACAGACGTTGTATATACGTATTTACATGTTTTGTTCACCATAACTGTACATCTAAGCTTGTATGGTGAGTGAAGGCCATAAGACGTAGCTACTCACACAGTCAGCTGATCGGCGGCCGCCCTCAAGGCCAGACGCACTAATATTTGTCCTCCAACAATATTGTTTGTGGTGTTATTACGCTTTATACACACATTATATATAAGTATCTACCTGTTTTATTCACCATACCTGAACAAATGAGCTGATATGGTGCCCAAAGACCATAGTGGCCACCAGTAAACACCATGCCAAGTCGTGCAGACGACGCTCCTCCCTCACCAAAATGGCAGTTCCCAACCTACTCCTCTCGCTGTTATCACACACTATACACACGTTATATATAAGTATCTACATTTGTGTTCACCATAGCGAACCACTAAGCTGGTATGGTGAGTGCAGTCAATAAATGGTGGCCACACACAGTCAGAAGATGACGCCACAACCCTCCCTCCACAGCCTTACTCCTCCCTCCATGGAGCACAGCGCTAAATATCACCACAATCCTGCTATTATCAGTATCCTGGTCAGTTTTATCACAGTCAGGGGGCTTCAGTAATACTATCACTGCTAAATAACAGCAGTAATATTTATATTATGGTATTTGTAGGCGATGCTGTGGTCACAAGCTGAACAGCGGTGCTGTGAGCTCGTGCTGCGTGCGCCAGCCTTGGTGGCTTGCTCAATACTGACGCTGTAACATCCAAGAATGTTGGCCTGGATTTTTTTTCTAGGTGGCATCTGGCAACTATTGGTCGTGGCTGTACTATAGCTGCCCCTATCCCAGGCGGGGCGTTTAAATTATAGCGCTAGACACGAAATCATATATAAATGATGTGCGCGGTTTCGGTTTTGTCACCGATATCATTTATATATGATATGCGCGGTTTGAGGGTTAAATATGCCAAAACTGGAAGACAGAAGAAAAGGAGGTGATACGATCACTACATACAAAATAGTAACAGGAATTGATAAAATCGATAGGGAAGATTTCCCGAGACCTGGAACTTTAAGAACAAGAGGTCATAGATTTTAGCTAGCTAAACACAGATGCCGAAGAAATAAGAAAATTCACTTTCGCAAACAGAGTGGTAGACGGTTGAAACAAGTTAAGTGAGAAGGTGGTGGAGGCCAAGACCATCAGTAGTTTCAAAGCGTTATATGACAAAGAGTGCTGGGAAGACGGGACACCATGAGCGTAGCTCTCATCCTGTAACTACACTTAGGTAATTACACATACACACACATGTAAGTAGGGAGTAACTATCACAGAATAGCACAATACATACACGTACGTATTAGGGTCTCGCGCACAACAATTTTAAATGCCCTGTGAGGGACAGAGGCAGCTATAGCCTAGCCACAGCCGACAGTAAAAAAATGCCATTTTGGAAAAATTCCATTATACCCGAGACACCATGGAGAGTGCACCAAGTACCAGCGGCCAACCGCATTCAGCACAGCGTGCAACTCAATCGTTGACTGAAGATGAAATTAATCAGGAATTGTTCTAGGAGGGTGATAACCCTGATATTGATGACTGACATAGTCAGAGTCTACACACAGCCAGAAGATTTGGAGACGACCATGAACATGTGGGTGTCACAAAGGGTAGGCCTAGCTACTCACCCATGCCTCTTCACCCACAGTCTGCTCCACTTTGTGCCCGACCACACAGTTCATGTGCAAGTCCAGAATAAACCTCAAATCCGCACAGTCCCGTTTCAGCACTGGAAACAGCCGGGAAACCCACTTGAGAGACGGGGTCATTTTGACCACGCCCAAGCACACCTACTCCGAGATGACCTGACGAGCGCAAGGAAAGTAGCCTACCCCGCAAGCCCCAAACCCCCAGAAGAGGAAGAAGCTGCCCAATGCCACCACAGGCCAGATGACATGACCAAAATGTCCACAAATTGAGATACCAAACGCGAGCAAACAGAGCGAACCTTCCCTCATCGCTCCGTCAATGGGGTGATCCGCAAAAGGTCCAACGCCCCTTACAAGACGCCCGCCGCCGAACAGAGATCATCACGCCGACTAAACGACGCCGGCTCCGAAGGCAATGTCGGCTCAGAAGCCTTGCCCAACTCGACCAGCAGAACCCTGACCCCTGGCATGACCCTTCCAAGAAGACGGAGAATGGCTACCCTGGAGAACCAATAAGTCTGACATAGGACAACAACAAGACGAAGCTGCCTGCAAAAACTCTGAGACAGCAGACTGCAAACAGCAACAGACAAAACAGCGATGAAAAAATAAGAGAGAGCGAGCCCAATCTTGAAGGCACACGAGGCAAGAAGTAAAGAACAGACACACTGCCTCCTTCAGGATATGCATAAGTGTATCTACTCAATTTAACGGCCTCTTTTATACCAATCTGCTGGTAATAACGACCGGTTTGGGAGACCATTATCTGGAGCCTCATTTACCGGTCTGGCGGTCAATATAACCATAGGCCGGTGTTGGGTTTGTTTTGGTATCAACAGGCCCTCACATGGCCACCGACCTCAATCGTCCAGTCTCAAATTAAATCTTAACTTTTTTTTAAAATGATTCAGTTTAATGAAGAAAATTCTTAATTATTATTAATAAAATATTTTGAAACAATTGTTATTAAGCAAAATTCATTGATTTATTATTTAATACATTTTATAGTATGGCACTAGGTATTTTTTTCCCACAGAATGTACTGTGCCGGGCCATGTGGCCGCATTGTTTACTGTGAACTCGCGCGGCTAGCTTCCATTTTGAAGGACATTAGCTAATTGTGATCTTCATTTTAATTTACGAAATGCCAAAAGTTATCCAGAGGAAGCGCCTGACTGTTGCACAAAAGCTGGAGTTAATTAACCCTTAAACTGCACAAAACGTATGATGTGTGACATTGAACGGGGTATAATTCGAAAAATATTTGAATTATGTAAAAATTACTTAAAAATGTTAAACAAATCTCCAATTTATTGGCTTCAGCTTCATGAAACTTTCATCAAAATATTTTCAGAGGTTGATTTTAGACTAATATTTAAAAAAATAGAACATTTTGTTGATAAGAGAACAGCTCCTATTAACTGGAACTGATAGATAATGCAATAATAAAGAGATGCAAGCCCGACGCACAAAGAAGAAGAATAGTAGTAAGAAGTGTCCACAAATTGGATACAGCTGGTACCTCTAGAGCATTGGTAAGTAATACATACCACAAACAATAATGAGTAATTATGTTATTATGCTCCAGTTTGTTATACATCATATAAATACATTGCCCAATGTTATTATCAGTTACATTCAACAATGTCCAACAAATATTTTGTTAGGGGATTTTTTTTTTTTTTTAGGTTTTTAGTTTTTCCTCCTTTGTTTATTATTTGAATTTGTTTTAACCTTTACATCCTGGAGAATGCATACTCGTCCCTACCTATGTGAAGCACAACTTGGGGACATCGATTTTTGGGGGGCTGATTTTTTCACAGATATCAAACTATTTTCCTTGTCGCTTTATGTTGCTTTGATGATTAGGGGACCAGATAAGGACTTTTTTTTTACTTATATAAAGTGTACCCTAAATATATTCTCTAAATCATTATAATTATCCCTATATTTTGTCTATTTTTAGGGAGGGGGGGTATTTTTTCTTGACTTCATTTCTACACACATTGACCTACAACTTTCACATACTTGAGTACGAATGCCAAACAATGTTTATTACAACATACATATAAATTCATGAATTTGAACTGCCTTATTCATTGTTGATAACTTCAACTTCAATTATATCCAACTAGAATTTCAACTTACTTCAGTATCCAAAAATCTAGTTTCTGACCGATTCTCACCATTTTTACATGTGTGCACAGCTGTCTGTTCTACAATCCCTATAGAATTGATTTTTTATAAATTCTAAATGTTTGGAGTTATACATTTTTGTTGAATAAATTTGAGCGTATTTGAAATGCCATATTGACAATTTCTTTTTTTTACAGTAAACTATACTGAAAACCTATATTCTAAATATATGAAAATGAAGATCATATGCTATTCTGAGAGCATAACAACACCAAATGAACAGTTGGTGATACTTTTATATTTTTGCAGCCGATTTCAAAACCTTAAGTTTGCAATATTCAATTTTATAAATATCTTTTATTTTCTTGTTTTTCAAGTTACACTGGTATCATTTAGACAAAGTTGGAGCATTTGCCTAGTAGATCATGCACAAAACATTTGATAGTTTCAAAAAATTTAAAAAACTGAATTCAATATCTCACATCATATGACATTTTGTGCAGTTTAAGGGTTAAAAAACTTGATAAAGAATGTTCTCATGCATGAGCAGCAGCAGTTTAACATCGGCAAAAGTACAATAAGTGACATTAAACAACCAGCGATGAATGTAATGAAACGCCATTTTCTGGGTTAGACCCGGAGATTAGACCATGGCAACAGTCAATCAGTGGAGTTTTAGGTCTACTGGGGACTAGAGCCAGAACCTGGCCCCCTCAAGAAGAGGCCCGAGGAGCAATGGCCTAAAGACACCCCTGTGTAATTGGACGCAGTCTTTGTCTGCCATCTACCAGGCCAAGCACCCAGAAAGGTAGGAATTTCAAAACAAACTACTGCTGGTCAAAAATTGCAAACTGAAAGCCGAACTAGCATACAGAACTCCCCAATCAAAAAGAAGGAAACAAACATGACGTCGCCACAATCGCCATGCATCCGTCTGTGCAACCCTCCCCACTCCCCCGGGAGGAGGACGGAGGGGTCCCAGACCTCCACGCCGGCTATTATCCTCAGTTCAGAGGCTGAATATCAAAAACACAAAAAAAAACAGCGTTGAATGTAATGAAACGCCATTTTCTGGGTGAGTCCCGGAGGCTCCCCGGAGCTATCCCAGGGTGATATGCTAATGTCAGACTTTGGCATCAGTCATGTGTATGGAGTTCTTAGGCCTACCGGGGACCACGGCCAGAACCGGGCCCCCTCAGAGAGGCAAGGGGAGCAATGGCCTATAGAAGCCCCCGTGTGGTTGGAAGCATTCTATGTCTGCCATCGACCGGAACAGGCACCCAGAAAGGTAAGCGCCTCAAAACAAACCCCTATTCTGGTTAAAATTGCTACCAAAAACCGAACTAGTAGATAGAACTCCCCAACCGAAAACAAGCAAATTAGTGTGACGTCACACACCGCCGCGCCGCTGTCTGCGCAGCTCCCCCCTCCCCTAAAAGAACTAGGGAGCCATCAATAACAACATTCTGTCTAGGTACAAAGTAATCACGAAATTTCCCTCTGATATCACTGAACACTTTTTGCACTCTCCAAAGTCGATCATTTGTAATATCAAAATTTTCAAGGTGTAGGTACCGTAGTAGTATCAGAAACCTGTCTCGTGACATGTACTTGAACACAGGTGATGAATAATTAAGGTATTGTTGCTGACCACGGTGATGAATAATTAAGGTATTGTTGCTATGTTGACGAAATAATGCTGTGGTGCTGTGGCTAGCGCTGTTAACATTGTGAACAGCATTGAATCACTGATATTCGAACATTGTACCCAGTCATTATCACACTCAGGCTCTTCTATAATACTATCATGGCTAAATAATACAGGTTATATATATATTTTGACATTATTAGGCAATGCTGTGGTCACACGCTGAACAGCAGCGCTGTGCGCTCATGTTGCGAGCGCCAGCCTTGGTTGCTCACTCACTACTGAGGCTCTCTCACCCAAGAATGTGGCCCACAATTTTGTTAAAAGATGGTGTCTGTTTACAAGAGCCCTGAGGAAGCCGATGTGAACCTCATGTAGCCGTGGGAGTTTTGAATGGAACGTGAAAAATACAAATACCTGTAGGCGCGAAGCGCACCCCAGAAGTGAGCCTGCAGGCACATTGCCCAGTTAAAGGGTTAAACTGCTACAGCATAAGGGCCGGGAAGCCAAAAATGTTTGGATTATGTAAAAATTACTTTATTAAAAAAGTTAAACAAATCTCAAACTTATTGGCTTCAGCATCGTGAAACTTTCATCAAAGTATTTTCAGAAATTAATTTTGAGACGATTTTTTTTAAGGAAAATAGTTCCTATTAACTGGAACTGAGGGATATTGCAGTAACAAAAAGATGCAAGCACCAGTTCGATGCTCAAAGAAGAATAGTAGTAAGAAGTGTCCATAAAGTGGATATGCAGCTGGTGCCTTTATAGCACTGCCGAGTAATATATAATAACACAAATAATAATGAAAAAGTATGTTATTAGGCTCAGTTTTGTTATATATATCACATAAATACACTGGCCAATGTTAATATCCGTTACATTCACCAATGTCCCCAAAAAAAATTTTCAGGGAATTTTTTCCCTCTTTGGTTTTTATCTGATTTTGTTGTAACCTGTACATCTGGAGAGTGCGTACCTGTCCCTAACTTTGTGAAGATACAAATAAATTGATCAACAAATAAATCAGTCACAACTTGCAGAACTTGGGACTCTTGAAATTTTTTGGGGCCGATTTTTTCACAGATTTCAAACTTTATTTTCTTTGTCTCTTTAGGTTGTTCTGATGATTAGGGACCAGATTAGGGCTATTTCACTTATATAAAGTACACCCTAAATATATCCCTTAAATCATCATCAATCATTATAATTATCCCTATTTTTTTTTTTGGGGGGGGGGGATCTTTTTCTTGTCTTCATTTAACACACATTGACCTACAACTTTAACATACAGTATTCGGGTACGATTAAAAAACAATGTTTATTAAAACATACAAGTAAATTAATGAATTAGAACTACCTTTATTCATTGTTGATAACTTCAATTATCTCTAAAACTAGAGTTTCAACTTTTCAGTTTCTAAAATTCCAGTTTCTGACCGATTCTTACCATTTTAACATTGTGTGCTCAGCTGTCTGTTCCACAATCCCTTCAGAATGGATTTTTCATAAACCCTAAATATTTCGAGTTATACATTTTTTGTCTAAATTTGGCACACATTTCAAATGCCATATATATATATGGATTTTTTTTTTTTATAGTACAGTGGTACCTCGGTTTACGAATGCCCCTCTTTACGAACTTTTCATGTTACGAGCCCGATTTCTTCTGAAAATTTTAATCGGGTTACGAACTTTACCTCAGGATACAAGTTTGTTGATATGCGTAAGGCCGACTTAGCGCGTGGTGGCAGGGCGATCGCACCTCAGTTTCCCAGTGCCTCCAGCCTAAAGACTATCCTGCCTGAATTCTTTGCAAAGAGTTACAGTTTTTATTTTTTTTTATTTTTGGGTATTTGAACATAAAAGTTGTTATTATATATCTCGCCATGGGTCCTAAGAAAGCCAGTGACAAGGTTCAAGGCAAGAAAACACATGTAAGAATGACCATAGAGGAAAAACAAAGAGATCAATCGTAAACATTAAAATGGTACATGTGTTGTTGAACTAGCGAGGCAGTACAACAAATCTTCAAGAGAGGAGGCTGTAGAGGATGTCCCGTCCTCATTAATTAAGAAAATGTGTGCAGTATGGGAAGAACTGCAAAGTTTTGCTGAAAAAAATCACCCAGATTGTAACACGGGACAGTTTTGGCGCTCTCTTGTCCTTTACCCTGACCGTATTTAAACTTAATTCCAAGAACCCCAGAGCTAACTCAGATGAGTCCCACACCACGTGGTCTTAGCCGTTCGATCGTCTAAAATTCTACAGCCACGTGACGTCGACCCTAGGCTTTCTAGCAAACTCAAAGGATCTTAATCACTGCCACCACCAAACCATTTAAAATGAAAAACTATTTAATCGTGGTTTGGGCCAATTAATCAATCATTAAACCCTTGGGGCTTAATCCCCAAATTACTTGGAAAAGGGGGGAATCAACTTACATTAAGTGTGGGTTACTCAAACAAACCAACAGGATATATTTGGGAGTCAAGATAGCATGACTTGCTTGCAGTATTAATACGGATTCATTCCAATAACCCGGACCTGTAGAGACCACGGCAAACACAATCATATAGTATCAATTGGGTTAAACTCAGGAAATACAAGGTTCTTGATAAACAATTTATTATGCAAAGCTATCAAAGTAATTAATAAAAATCACTCCCTAAGTTAACACGTCCTACATGACCTATAGAGGCAGACATGAGATTACTTCTCCGTACCAAAAACTCTCAGCAACTTTTACCTTAATCTAAGAGACCAGCCGCTGGAGTTCTGGTCTCAGGAGAGGTGGGAATGGTTGACCTCTTCAGCTGCTGCCCAAAACCACACTAACTGTAGCCTCCACTACTCAAGATTGAGGCTAGTGAATATTACTCTGCCAGGTTTATCAATTTACCAAGCAAGGTTTAATTTAACAAACTAATCTTAAATTTACTGAACAACCCAGATGGATAAACTCTTATTAGACTGATGGTAATTGTACCGGCATCTTAGGGCAAGGCTATTTCCAATTACTGTACAATATTGGCTAGTGCTCTGAATTAGAACTTTGTGAATTAAATCATGTGGAAGGTTTTGGTGACCCCTTGACTCAGGATGGTCAAGATTCTTACGCCGAGCAACCTAGTTCCCTAGTACTTTATATGACGTCACTCTCTTTGATGGTATACACCCCTGATCTCAACCTTTACATACATGTAACTTAACATACATAAATCAAATTAGTTATTACTGTATTTACTGTATTTTGTCGAAATATTCATTATATGTTGCATTAATACAGAGAACCAGCCATCTTGTAATCTTAAACGCTAATCCCTCTAATCCCTGGAGGGATGACCTTTCTCTCCAGTCAGGTAGACTACCCCTCTCACTCCAAACTTTCAAGACCACGCGGTCCCCATGTCTATGAGAATCTATACTGCATAATTTCTTACAACAACCTAGTTTATTACAAGATAAAGCTGTAGCAGGCCATTGCATTGATCTTATTAATGACAATGTGATGTCTCACTACAGACAAGTGTTACAAAAAAGGGAAAAGCAATCTTCAATGGAATGATTTCTAGTGAGAAAATCAAGCAGATGAGCCAGAAGCAGGTCCTAGTGGTATGCAGGCAAAACGTGTCAGTGTGTGTGTATCCCAGAGAACCCATCACTGCTTGATGTTATAATGGAAGGGGACTCTCCTTCCAAACAGTAACACCTCTCCTCCTCACCGTCTTCCATACGCCAACAGGAGTCATTAGTAAAGGTAAGTTATAACTTGTACATCCTTTTGTAGTGGAAGATTTGGGTGAATTAGGTATACAATTTACTTTAAAGTTTATTTTTTGGGGAGTCAGGAACGGATTACTTCATTTCCCATTATCTCTTATGAGGAAATTCGCTTCGATTTACGAATTTTCGGGTTAAGAACAGCCTCCAGGAACGGATTAAATTCGTAAATTGAGGTACCTCCTGTAAACTATACTAAAAAACCTATATTCTAAATCTATAAAAATGAAGATCATATGCATAGCATAATAACACCAAATGAACAACTGGTGATAGTTTATATTTTTGCAGCTGATTTCAAAGTCTGATGTTATCAATATTCAATTTTATAATTATTTTTTATTTTCATGTTTTTCAAGTTACGTTGGTGATCATTTAGATAAAGTTGGAGCATTTGTTAGTAGATTATGCACAAAAAAATTTAAAGAGTTTGAGAAAGTCTGAGGAACTGAGCTCCTAGGCACGACATACATGTATGTCCTGCACAGTTTAACACTATTGCACTCTTCGAAAAAATATTTGTATAAAATTCATTAATTATCCGATCAACTTCGGGATAGTTTCAAAATGAGCGCCTTCAGAGCGCGCACAATTTGATACCAAAATGAAAGATGTAACACGAAACTTGATGTCAGAACACTTGAAAGATTATAAATACGTTTTTGGTCAAAATTTCAAAATATTTGTTAAAATTCCATTTATTGTGCTATTATTATTATTATCAGACTAGTTCCTGTAAATGAATAATTGAGGCGCACCTTTATATTGCGAACAATTTGATACCAAAATGAAAGATGTAACATGAAAATTTATGTCAGAACACTGGAAAGATATAAATAATTTTGTGATGATGAGCGTCCAAAATTAAAATATTTGTTAAAATTCCATTTATTGCTCTATTATGAGTCTAGTTTTAAAATACACGCCTTTTTATTGCAAACAATTTGATACCAAAATGAAAGACGTAACACGAAAATTTATGTTATCAAACTGAACGAGTGTACACATTTGGCTGCGATGTGCAAATTTGGTGCTCGTTCACGGGTAACTTTAGGCTTTGCAAACGGGAATCACGCTTGGCTTTTGGACAATATATGCATATACAACACATGTAGGGAATTTAATTGTGAGCACAATGATACCAAAACGGGTCACGTAGCACGAGAATTAAGATAAGAAAACTGAACAAGAATACACATTTTACTGAATTTGTGCACTCACGGGTAACTTTTGCTGACGTTAGACTTTGCTGTGGGGAGTCACGCTTGGCTTTTAGACCTTATATGCATATACACCTGTAGGGAATTCTATTGTGAACACAATACCAAAACGAACAACGTAGCACAAGAATTAAGGTGAAAAAACTGAAACGAGCACTGTATACACATTTAGTGTCGCCAAGCACTCGCCCGCACCGCCAGGAGTAGTTCGTGTATACGTGCGGAGCGCACGCCTGGGCGGGAAAGTGTTAAGGGGTAAAGACTCCAACGCTCCTCCGTTGTCTATAAAAAAAAGCATTTTTACCACATTTGACTAATTCCTGCAATCGTGCTAATACAGCTTGGAGTTTAGCCTGCGTTGAAGAGACATTGTCAGTTAAGCTGTGTCCATTAACAGTTCTCCAGTGTCTAATCATAGTGCCTAAAATACTGGAAATATTGAGAGATATTTATCCAGATATTAACACTTTCGCCCGGGCATGACGCAGCATTGCGTCATCTGATTACTGGCGGTAATTCCGGGGATGACGCAGCATTGCGTCATCCACTTTAAATAATCGCCAAAAATCTGGTTTTTATCCGATTTTTTGGGGACTGGTTTTAAAATGCGCGCTGATGTCTTCCCATTTTCTTTGTTGAGCCTCGTGGCCCTCAGGCAGCTTGGCACATGCCGTGGGCCCATTGTTTTCGCTCCACTGTTGTGACCAATGTCGCCTCCCCTCGCATCTCAAACGTCTGAACATTTCGGCCATTTTCCGTGGCTATATTTCTTACTGCGGCTTTAGAAATTATCTACGCTTACTCCACGATGGATAGTGATCATGAACAAGGCCCTTCCAGGAAGAAAATTGCGAAGGAAAAGCTTGAAAAGGGCGGGAATTGGGAGTGTAGCTGGAAGGCGGCTGAGCACTCACTCGCGGCTAACGCGTGGCCCGTCTTCAACTCGTCGGCGGTTGGAGCGTGACCAGGTTTTTTAATTTATATGATAATGTTCCTCTAGAGAATTCTATTGCGAACCCATTGAGACCAAAATGAAAGACTTAGGATAAAAATTGAGGTGACCAGAGTGAAAATAGTGAAAACATTTTATCGCGTTTGCGCGCTCCTGGGTAACTCGTTCGCACTTTCTCTGTTTGCTGCGGGTAATTAGCCGGGCTTTTGGAGTTTATATGCATTTTAGTGCTGTAGAGAATTCTATTGCGGACACAATGATACCAAATTTAATCTCGTAGGACGAGAATTAAGGTGACAAAGTTGAAGAGAGTATACACTTTTCAGAATTTACGCGCACTCCCGTGACACCCTGGGTCCCATATCGCACAGTTGAGGGGTGGCGAGCGGGGTGCACCAAAGTGTTAATCCCGTTGAGAAGTGCACACAAGGGGCAACAGCTTCAAGATAAATGAAGCAACAATATAAGATAGAGCACAGGTGATTATTTTTCACTCATAGGGTAATAAACCAAACCGCTGAAGCCATAAATGCCAAGACATTACGTCCCTTCAAAATTAAGCTGGAAAAATTCTCAGGTACAGTACATTGGTTACGGGGGAGGCCTTTGAGTAACCGCCGACTTCCGACCCCGTCGAGACCACCAGAGACAATGCCCTGAGACAATGCCCTAAAACAAGTGCCCTTAATATTCACCTTAATAACTGGTAAAACTAAAGGCGATTATCATGCTATAAGCAAGTTATTGTAATTTCTTTAGTTATCAAATACAGTGGTATCTCCATTTACGAATTTAATCCGTTCCCAGAGATGGGTCGTAACTCGAAAATTAGCAACTCGAAATGACTTTTCCCATAGGAAATAATTTAAATTGAATTAATCCGTTCTACACTCCCAAAAATATTAATTTCAAAGTGCATTTCATACAAAATAAACACATTTTGTACTACAGTATGAACAAGTTATAGCTTACCTTTATTGATGACTTGTTGCCGTATGGAAGACGGTGAGGAGAGGGCGAAGAAGAGAGGTGTTACTGATTGGAAGGGGGAGTCCCTTTCCAATATAACATCAGGCAGTGATGATTTCTCTGGGGTACTCTCTCCCTATGTTTTGCCTGCATACCACTAGGACGTCGATGTGGCTCACTGCTTGTTTTTCTCACTAAGAATCTTTCCATGGACTTGTTTTTCCTTACATTTTAACACTTGTCTGTAGTGAGACTTCACATTGCCCGAAATTGAAGAGAGAATGGGTGATTCCGTGACGTCATCGACGTCATGTATTTACATTACTTATAATCTTTTTATACTACAGTCTAGTGTTTAAATTTAATAAAAATGTGTTCACTAAGACTGAATATAATTTTCAACACTAGGAATATAGCTTAATACTCTATTCCTTAAACATAAATAGAACCATCAAACTTTTGCGTTTGTCTCCCCCGGGAGCATCGTCGTACACACTGAGACAATAACATCTAGACACGCTGTAGAGTGGCTCTCCATATGAGCTGATTTAACTCGCTAGACACCCAGACTACATGTCAACAGGCAAGCAGCCAGCAAAACAGCCTTTAAACAACCACAGCAACACCAGTATCCGTCTTACCAAGTATTTTTGTTTAACAGTGGCCATAGTTATTCATAAATAGGTAGGCAGTTATAATGCATGAAAACCCCCCATAACCAAGTACGTTTACTCAGCTCAACACTCATATTCTATATTATACCTGTACTTACATGTTTAGGGAAACATTATTAATTCTTTAAACTCAGCAGGTAATTGTGATTTGGAGTTACAAGAAGCTGAGCAGACAGTTGGCCCTCCATATAAATTTATTACCTAGCTGTACACCAAGCTTTGTAGGCCTCCAGACAGCCGCCATTACGTGGCACTCAGAGGCACAGGGCCACACCCAACTTTGATGCTAAATTATACAGCCTTAGCAGGCCCAATCAACAGGAACAGCTAAGCCCTCTTTTTGTACAATACTGTAGACATAGTATTAGAAATTAATTCATTATTGCTATAATAATAGTAGATTAAGCCACCATATGTGATATGATTTATAATTTATATTTATTAGGTAAACAATTTGTGGTTTATGAAGGAGCCATCTCAAAGTGCTTTAAGCTGCAAATTGTCCCCCCAATTATGCGAGATAAATTCAGGCAGCTGAATCAGTACATACAGTCCACTCACTCACTCATTTAATTACTTACTTGCTTAATTAACTAACTTATTACTAAGAACTAACTAAGAAAATTAATCAGATAAAAAATTATCATATTAAAGTCAATTAAGAAATATTTAGTATTTACAGTATTAAAAAAGAATTAAGCTGCTAGGATTTTTCCACAAATGTGACCCCCCTCCCACTGGCTACCCAAGACCCGAGTTCTGAGACTAAATATCAAAAACACACCACAAACTGCTGACCGGGAGGGAGGGTTACCTCGAGGTGCTTCCAGGGCTTAGCGTCCCTGCGGCCCGGTCGTCGACCAGGCCTCCTGGTTGCTGGACTGATCAACCAGGCTGTTGGACGCGGCTGCTCGTAGCCTGACATATGAGTCACAGCCTGGTTGATCAGGTATCCTTTGGAGGTGCTTATCCAGTTCTCTCTTGAATACTGTGAGGGGTTTGCCAGTTATGCCCCTTATGTGTAGCGAAAGCGTGTTGAACTCTGATGTTGATAGAGTTCTCTCTCAGAGTACCTGTTGCACCTCTGCTTTTCAACGGGGGTAATCTGCACATCCTGCCATGTCTTTTGGTCTCATGTGATGTTATTTCTGTGTGCAGGTTTGGGACCAGCCCCTCTAATATTTTCCACGTGTAAATTATTATGTATCTCTCCCGCCTGCGCTCAAGGGAGTACAGATTTAGGCTCTTTAGTCGGTCCCAATAGTTTAGATGTTTTACTGAGTGGATTCTAGCAGTAAAGGATCTCTGCACGCTCTCCAGGTCAGCAATTTCTCCAGCTTTGAAAGGGGCTGTCATTGTGCAGCAGTACAGCAGTACAAACGCTTGTGCTCTAGAGAGCACAAGCGTTTTGAAAAGTGTCATCGGTATAGCCTCTCTAGTGTGAAAAGTTCTTGTTATCCAACCTGTCATTTTTCTTGCAGTTGTGACGGCTACTTTATTGTGTTCTTTAAAGGTAAGGTCTTCCGACATGAGTACACCCAGATCCTTTACATTGCCTTTTCGTTCTATGTTATGATTTGCCTGAGTTTTGTACGTGGTTTCCGTTTTTATGCAGTATTTTCATTTTTTCCATAGCGCATAAGCTGGAACTTATCTTTGTTAACACTTTCGTCCGGGCATGACGCAGCATTGCGTCATCCGTTTACTGTCGGTAATGCCGGGGATGACGCAGCATTGCGTCATCCACTTTAAATAATCGCCAAAAATCAGGTTTTTATCCGATTTTTGGGGGACTGGTTTTAAAATGCGCGCCGATGTCTTCCCATTTTCTTTGTTGTACCTCGTGGCCCTCAGGCGGCTTGGCACACGCCGTGGGCCCATTGTTTTCGCTCCACTGTTGTGACCAATGTCGCCTCCCCTCGCATCTCAAACGTGTGAACATTTCGGCTATTTTCCGTGGCTATATTTCTTACTGCGGCTTTAGAAACTATCTACGCTTACTCCACGATGGATAGTGATCATGAACAAGGCCCTTCCAGGAAGAAAATTGTGAAAGAAAGGCTTGAAAAGGGCGGGAATTGAGAGTGTCGCTGGAAGGCGTCTGAGCGCTCACTCGCGGCTAACGCGTGGCCCGTCTTCAACTCGTCGGCGGTTGGAGCGTGACCAGGTTTTTTATTTTATATGCTAATGTTCCTCTAGAGAATTCTATTGCGAACCCATTGAGACCAAAATGAAAGACCTAGGACGAAAATTGAGGTGACCAGAGTGAAAATAGTGAAAACATTTTATCGCGTTTGCGCGCTCCTGGGTAACTCGTTTGCCCTTTCTCTGTTTGCTGCGGGTAATTAGCCGGGCTTTTGGAGTTTATATGCATTTAGTGCTGTAGAGAATTCTATTGCGAACACAATGATACCAAATTTAATCTCGTAGGACGAGAATTAAGGTGATAAAGTTGAAGAGAGTATACACTTTTCAGAATTTACGCGCGCTCCCGTGACACCCTGGGACCCAAATCGCACAGTTGAGGGGTGGCGCGCGGGGTACGCCAAAGTTATCTTGAGGTTATCTTGAGATGATTTCGGGGCTTTAGTGTCCCCGCGGCCCGGTCCTCGACCAGGCCTCCACCCCCAGGAAGCAGCCCGTGACAGCTGACTAACTCCCAGGTACCTATTTTACTGCTAGGTAACAGGGGCATAGAGTGAAAGAAACTCTGCCCATTGTTTCTTGCCGGCGCCTGGGATCGAACCCAGGATCACAAGTCCAGCGTGCTGTCCGCTCGGCCGACAGACCGGCTCCAGAAGTGTTAAACACCATATTATTTTCTGTAGCCCATAGAACCTGATCTACATCTGAATGGAGGTTTGCCGTGTCCTCTTATGTTGCCTACTCTCATGAAGATAGATCCTAGTGTCATCTGCAAAGGATGATACAGTGCTATAGATTGTGTTCTTGTCTATGTCTGATATGAGGATGAGAAAAAGTACTGGAGCAAGCACAGTACCCTGGGGGACTGAGCTCTTCACGGTTGATGGGCTGGATTTTATTTTGTTGACTATTACACAGGGTTGTTGGGGAGCCTCCAGGTCTCACCCAGAAAATGGCATTTCAATACATTCAATGCTGGTTTTTTGGGGAAGCCCTGTCGGCTTCCCAGAGCTAATTACCAAAAGACAAAAACTAGAGGGACTTACGCAGGAAGCGGTCGTTGCTCGCTCCTCAACATGAAGCGGAGACATCTGGCTGAAACCACTGACCCAAAACGACACAGACTCGACGAGGCCCAGGAACATTAACTAGGTGACACTCAGCCAGGACTCTCTTCGGCCGCCTAAAACCCCGTGCCCATATGTCAGCCCAAGACAGGTTGCCAAAGATGGCAGCAAGAGTAGCAAACTTATGAACGTAGTGAGCACAGGGATAGACTGCAGGCTGGCTGGGTCAAATAACCCTGAGAACGACCTGAGAGACCCACACCCTGGAACAGGAAAGAAGGGGAAACCAGATCAACCCAAAGCGCATCCCAAGACACGCAAGCTGTGGCACGCAAATAACAGCAGAGAGCCACAACCAGACACAACATATAATGCACCCCCGGCCTGACCAACCAAACATCAACAATCCAAGGTCCCCTTCGGAAAGCAGCTGTCTCATTCTTCACCAGAAAAGACGACGACAGCTGCAAGTGAACAAATCTATCACGAGGACCAAAAGAGCAGAAACCCCTGCCCCAGAGGAGAGCATGAAGCTCCCAGACCCGACCCCCAGAGGCCAATGCCAACAGGAAAAAAAAAAAAAGAGCCTTAGAAAAACAATCCTAAACCGAAGGGGCCACAACAAACTGAGGGGAAGAGAAAAAAGAAACGGTGCTGAAGTAATATCAATACCAAAAGCAAGCTGTAGCGGCTCCGCCAGCCCCGCACAATACGAGGCGACAGTGTTAGACATAATATGCCGGTCCTAAAACAACCAAGAGAGAAAGGACAAGACAACCCGAACCGAGAGCGAAGAATACCTACGAAGTGAGAGAAAGAAACGAAAGGACTACCAGGAAACTTCATACTGCTGCCGAGACGAAGCCCGCAGGTGGGACACCATCAAAGACACCCACCTGATCACCATACAGATGGTGATAGACCCCGAGTCAAAAAGACTAAACGTGAAGACTCGGGGAGAAGATCGAACCAGCCATGTGATGGATCAGACCGATCTGCTGAAAGAGGAGGTGCCGCAGGAAAACCTCCGGGTTCGGACACCGAGCAAGCAGCATCTGAAACCAAGGCTGGGCTGGCCACCAAGGGGCCAACAGGACTACTCTCCCATGGTAAATCTCCAAGCGAGCCAGGACCTGGGGCAACAGCTGAACCAGGGAAAAGAGGTACAGGTACCCCACCTCAACCAGTCCTGCTGAAAGGCATCGACCCCAAAGGCATCACAATCGGGGAAGAGTGATCTGGAAGATGTCTCGACCAAGCCGATGCGAAGAGTTCCACATTGGGCACCCGAACATCTGGCAGAGCCAACATAATGAGTCGGCGTCAACCGTCCATTCCGTAGACAGGGCGAACGAGCCAAGACAGGGCATCCGCCAAACCGTTAACTAAACCCCCCGAACGTGAACCACCAGGAGAGCCAAACCCTGAGAACTCGGCAGACGAGTCACCCGAAATGACCAGTACCAAAGAGCCAAGGTCCACATCGAACCCCCCTCAGTTCAGGCAATGAACCACTGGGGAGCAGTCTGAATGGAGCTGGATTGACGATCCGCGGGCGACCCGAATCCTCCGAAGAGTGAACCATACCGCTGCGATCTCCCGCAATGTGCTGTGGGCTGGATGGAAGGACAGACCCCACCGTCCCTGGCTGGCCTGGTGAGCACTGGTCACAAAGCCCCAGCCGAGAGATGACGCATCCGTGAACACATTGAGCATGGGCTCGGGTAGGCGCCAAGGCACTGAACCCTGATAAACCCAAAGAGGAAGCCGGCGATGCAGCAGCAGACGCAAGACCCCTGGGGTCCGAACATAGCAATCGCGAGAGAGGTGGAAGGGACATCCCTGAAGGAACTAGAACAGCCGACGAAGTCAAACCCCTCCCAGCGGGTAGACCAGCATCGTGAAGTTCAGGCTCCCACACAGATCCTCGAGCAACCGCCCGGTGACACGGGAGCCCCCAGAAACAGGCACATGCAGGACCACAGCCGCAAGAGAGACTCTGGAGGAAGAGACAAGGAAGCAGTCCAAGAGTCCCACACATTTAGGCTACTTCCTGGTATTCTTTCTGATATAACTGTATTAGTCAGGTGCTTCCATCCCAGGTGCCGTAGGTTGAAGTCCCCAAGCAGGTTGATGTTCGGGGCTGGATTTGTGAGGTTTTTCAAGCAGTGTTCTATTTTCATTAGTTGGCCTTTAAACTGCTGAGGGTTTGCCTCCGGTGACTTATATACAAGGATAATAACTACATTTATGATCTCTATTTTGATTATCAGCACTTCCACCATATCATTTGTGTTGTTTAGCAGCTCAGTACAGATGAGTATGTCTTTGATGTAGAGACTGACCCCACCCTGTAGCCAGTGTTTCCTATCACATCTTAAAAGATTGTACTCTTGAGATCCATATTTCACCATCATGGTAGTCCTGTGTGTGTGTTTCTGTTAGGGCTGCAAACACTGCATTTGCCTCATGAAGGAGACCATCTATAAAGTGAACTTTGTTGGATTTGCGTGTTTTTATACCCTGGATGTTGGCAAATATAAATGATGTTATCGTGTTAGTGGAAGCGCTGGATGCTTTACTTGGTGTAAAGCTTTGGCTTTTCCTCTCAGGGATGAACTCCAAACATACTTTATAAAGTAACTGTTAGGACAGGAGGGCAATGCTAGACGAGTGCCTAAGAAAGAGCCGCCCTACACACGTGCAGCTCAAAGCAAATATATTCCAAATCAACGTAAGAAATCTGACAGAGAAACGTATGCTCATGAAGCAAATACTAAAGATTTGAAATGATAAACAAGTAAATGGCACCCACTGGACAAAGTGCAAAAGATGGCTGGCACCTGGCTGAGAAAGAAATGGGACTCACTATGAAGGACACCCAGGAAGACTACACAGTAGTGTATCAGTAATATGACTGACCTGGGGCTAGCTCGTTGGGGACAGTTTACAGTAAGTAGTTTGAGCTAGTTTCCAGTGAATCAGTTGTTCTGAATCAATTGTTTGAGTAATAGCAGTTCAGCTGTTTCGGTGCTTAATTTTCCAAGACCTTGCAGTTGTCTGTATTACTCTGCTGACTTTTTGGATGCTTTACCAGTGAGGGTGATGTTAACTTTCTGTGCCTCTGTGAGGGGGCCAGATACTGTCTCTGGTCCCCGTTAAGCCAGGCTGAGGTGACCCAGTAGTGGAAAGTCATCTCAACAAGATAGCTTTACCGAGCAACCAAGGGGCTTCCTCAGAAAAGTTTTCACTACAAATTATAATTACAGAATAAACTTGTAATATGAAGGATAACACTAACCTTGGAAAGCCCACTAGTACTGGGTTCAGATTCTCCATTTACAATAGGTGTTTCATTTGCATCCTTGTCTTCTTTGGGCTTATTTTTCTTATTCTTCTTCCTGAAAAAAAAAAAGCGTTGAATATAATGAAACGGCATTTTCTGGGTGAGACCCCGGAGGCTCCCCAGAGCTATACCGGGCTGATGTGTATATATTAGACCGTGGCAACAGTCAATTGATGGAGTTCTAAGCCTACCGGGGACCAGCGCCAGAACCTGACCCCCTCAAGAGGCAAGAGGAGCAATGCCCCCCCCCCCCGAGAAATTGAAAGCAGTCTATGTCTGTTATCTACCAGGTCAGCCAGGTCAGGCACCCAGAAAGGTAGGAATTCCAAAACAAACTACAGTGGTACCTCAGTTTAGGAATTTAACCCGTTCTCAGAGATGGTTCGTAAGTTGAAAATTTGTAAACCTAAGCGAATTTTCCGTAAGACATAATGTACATACTGTAAATTGAATTAATCCGTTCCACACTCCCCAAAAAATTAATTTCACAGTAAATTTTATACGTAATTCCCCCAAATTTTTTTAACTAAAGTATGTACAAGTTATTGCTTACCTTTACTGATGACTTGTTGGCATATGGAAGACGGTGAGGAGGGGGAAGGAGGTGGTGTTAATGTTTGGACGGAGAGTTCCCTTTCATTTTAACATCAGGCAGTGATGACTTCTCTGGGGGTACACACTCTGGCACGTTTTGCCTACATACCATTAGGACCTGCTTGTGGCTCGCTGCTTGTTTTCCTCACTAAAAACCTGTCTAGTGACACTTGTTTTTCCCTACATTGTAACACTTGTCTGAAGTGAGACATCACATTGTCATTAAAAAGGTTAACACAACAGCCTACTACAGCTTGCTCTGGGTGAATTAATAACTTTTCAACATCCTCTAGTGTTTGTGTTCCTTGCTTCGTGATTGTTGATACACCTTTTGCCACTTTAGCACTCAATGTCCTTTTTCTTAGCAATTAGAGTGCATATCGTTGACATTTGTTGTGTTGCCTAGCTAGTTCAACAGCCCGTGTACCATTTTCATGTTTACGAATGATCTTATATTTTTCTTCTATGGTCTTCTCATGTGTTTTCTTGGCTTGAACCTTACCACTGACTTTCTTGGGACCCATGGCAAGACATATAATAATAACTTTTATGTTCAAATACCCAAAAACCAGAAGAACACTGAAATTCTTTACAAATAATTCAGGCACGATTGTCACTAGGCGGGAGGCACTGGTAAACTGAGGGGCAGGCGTCGTACCACCACGCGCTAGGGTCAGCCATACGCGAATCAACAAACTTTGTTTCCCAAGGCAAAGTTCGTAACCAGATTCATATTTTACGAAGAAATTGGGCTCGTAACCCGAAAAGTAATCTGTGTATCTATGTATTTACGTATGTATCTTATCTTGAGGTTATCTTGAGATGATTTCGGGGCTTTTTAGTGTCCCCGCGGCCCAGTCCTCGACCAGGCCTCCACCCCCAGGAAGCAGCTCGTGACAGCTGACTAACTCCCAGGTACCTATTTACTGCTAGGTAACAGGGGCATTCAGGGTGAAAGAAACTTTACCCATTTGTTTCTGCCTCGCGCGGGAATCGATCCCGCGCCACAGAATTATGAGTTACGAGTTGGCTGGACCAAATAATCCTGCCAACAACCTGGGAGCCCCGTGCCCTGGAACAGTGAAGAAAGGAAACCGGGTCAACCCAAAGCGAGTCCCCTGCCACATAGGATGTGGCGCGCAAGTAATGGCGAAAAGTCACAACCAGACACAAAACATGATGCACCCCTGGCGGAACCAAACAAGCATCAACAACCCAAAGAACCCCTCCGGAGAGCAGCAGTCATTCTTCGCCAGAAAAGAAGAACAGACCGACTACCGACTACCAGGACCGAAAGAGCAGAAACCTCTGCGCCAGAGGAGAGCATGAAGCTCCCTGACCCGACCCCCAGAGGCCAATAACAACAAGTCTTAGAAAAACAGTCCTGAACCGAGGGGAATGGCCCACCATAAACCAAGGAGGAGAGAGAAAACAGAGCACCCGGTCTAAAGACCAGGACGGCTCAGGCGGAGCCTGAGCAGGCCGAAGGTGGTACAACGCTCGAGAAAGCTTGCGGAACGGAGCAAACGTGACATCCATCCCGAACGCAAGCAGCAGCAGCTCCGCGAGCGCCGCACAATATGAAGCGACAGAATTCGGCATAAGATGACGGTCCTGAAACAACTAAGAAAGAAAGGACAAAACAACCCAATCAGAAATCGAAGACAACATACGAAGAGACAAAAAGTGCCAAAAGAACCGCCAGGAAACTTCATATTGCCGCCGAGACGAAACTCGCAGGTGGAACACCATCAACAAAGCCACCTGATCACCATACAAGTGGTGATAAACCTGTGTCAAAAAGACCAGACGCGAAGAGTGGAGAAGATCGAACCAGTCGCGTACCAGACAGGACTGATCTGCTGAAATAGGCAGAGCTGCAGGAAGATCCTCGGGATCGGACACCGAGCAAGCAATAGCTGAAACCAAGGCTGAGCCAGCCACCAAGAGGCCAACAGGACTACCCTCGACTGCTAAGTCTCCAAGCAAGCCAAGACTTGAAGCAACAACCAAATCAGTGGGAAGAGGTACAAGTAACCCCCACATCTACCAGCCTAGTCGAAAGGCATTGACCCTGACGGCCTCACAGTCGGAGAAGGTATCAACCAGGTATCAACCAGGTATCAACCAGAAGGGCCCCTCACATACCGAAAGACGCCTCGACCCAGTTGACACGAAGAGGTACAGTTCCAGGTGCCTAAACGTCCGGCAGAGCCAACGGGGACGAGTCGGCATCGACCATCCATTCTGTGGACAGGAATGAAAAGGGGCAGGCCGTCCGCCGTACGTTGGACGCTCCCTGGACATGAACCACCAGGAGCCAAACCCCGAGAACTCAGCAGACGAGTCACCTGAAGCGACCAGCCCCAAAGCGCCAAGGATAGCATCGAATCCCTGCGGTTCGGACAACAAACCACAGAGGGAGCAGTCCAAATGGAGCCAGATCGTCGATCCACGAATGACTCAAAATTTCTCAAGCAAATGGCACACTGCCGCGAACTCCTGCACCGTGCTGTGAACCTGACAGAAGGACGAACTCCACAGACCCTGACCGGCCTGGTGAGCACTAATCACGAGGGGCTCAAGTAGGCTCCATGGCACAGAACTCCAAAAAAACGAAGAGGAAGCCGGCGATGCAGCAACTGACAAGACCCCTAGGGTCCAAACCCAGCGATTGTGAGAGCAGTGGAAGGGATGCCACCGAAGCCAGATCCGACCCGACGGGTACAGTTGCACTGCAAAATTCGGACTCCCGCACAGCTGCTCGAACAACCGAGAACCCTAACCCGGCAAACTGGGAAAGAACAAAATCCCTGGCGAGCAGACACGCAGACTGGCTGGGAGCCCAAACCAGCCAGTCGTTGTGGTCACCAAGGGTGAACGTGGTGATGCAAACGGGTCACCACAACCCGGGTAAGGCATGTGAACATGTGAGGTGCCAGATTTAATCCAAAAGATAACAAAAACGGTAAGCCTGTCACCCCACGACAAAACCGAATCAGTCCCTGAACCCTGGATGAATCAAGGCGTGCCACTACACATCCCAGAGGTCCAGGGACACCATCCAAGCGCCCGGCTCCAAAAGCATTCGGACCTGAGAAAGAGTGGTCATTCGAAAGGAGAGGCAAAAAACCCAGAGGTTCAGACAGGACCACAAATCAAGAATGAACCACAGGTCCGCACAGTCTCTTGTCGGAACTGGAAAGAGGCGGGAAACCGACCTGAGGGACTTAGTCATTTCGACCATGCCCAAGCAAACCCACTCCAGGATGACTTGACAGCACAGAGGAAGAGGCCTGCCCCGCCAGCCTCGAACTGCCCCGAAGGAGCAGCAGCCACCCAATGACACCGCAGGCCAGAGGAGAAGACCCGGAACGCCCACGAATCATGGGACCAGGTGAGAGCAATCAGTGCGAGCCTCTCCCCCCCTAATTGCCCACCCAACGTGGCAAACTGTGAAAAGGCCACCAACCCTTACGAGAGCCCGACCGATGCTCAGAGATAACTGCACAAACCAGACGCTGATGGCTCCGCAGGAGGGGCCGGCCCCAAATCTGGCACAACTGGCTTACAACGACCGAAGGAACGCCGAGCCCTGGCACGACCCTTCTGGGCAGGACCATCATGGCCTTCCCTGGAGAACCAACAAGTCCGACATAGGCCAGCAACTAGATGAAGCTGTCTGCAGAAAAAGCAGCACCGCAGACTCTGCAAACAGCAACAGACAAAAAAGGAAATGAAAATCTAAGTCAGGGCTGAAGTGGATTCCAAAGAGTGGATGAGCCCGCCTGCCGGCACGCGAGACGTGAGGCAATGAACAGATACACCCTTCCTTTAGATTCGGCACAAACAACCTCAAGGCAGCCGACCCCCGAGCTGCCAAGGCAAGAACACTGGACGCAGGCCCGGAACCTAGCTCCTCCACATCCTCATCGAGCCAGTCTGAAGATAGCTCTAGTGGGGAAAAAGAAGTGCAAGTCAGAAGCCAAATGCCCATGAGTGCGCAAATCCTCAGCCACCAGGGATGCCAAAAGGGAGGGAACCTGCACGTGAAGCTGCACCTGACCAACATCACGAGGAAGCACGAGGGCGAACAAGCACACACTGAGGTGTTCAAACTTGCCCCTCTGATAAACCTGAACGACCATAGTCAATTCCCACCACTAAAGAGTGCAGGACCAACAGAATGCATGCCATGCCCCCAACGAAAAGAAAGAGCAGTCCGCCAGCCAGGAAGACTGGCACCTCGTAATGCACCCAATAAGGAAAAGAGGTACCAAACTTAAAAGGAGGAGGATCCATTATCGAGGAATAATCTGGGTCTCGCAGCAGGCAAGCCGTAAGAGCCTCCTGCACCTCCCTCGGTAGAATGCAGGAAGCTGAAAACCTCCGGAAGGAAGGAACCGAGGAACCCAAGGAAACCCGGAACTGAACCTGGGGAGGAGTCAAACTAATATCAAACTCATACAGGGAGGGAAAGCCCCTCCCCATGTAACAAGCCCACGCCGAGGGTACCAACACCCAAGTAGGGGTCAATTAGGGCCCAAGCCCTGCCCCCCCCCCCCCAAGTCAACTCCTTCCCAACCCCAGGATCCTCCACGTCAGGACCCGGGGCAGAGGCAATTTCCAAACCCTCTGCCTCTGGAGAAAAGGCAGAGTTCACCAGAAAAGCAGAGATGAAAGGGGCCCGCTGGCGCAACCCAAAACCCCTGGCAGGACGAACAGGCTCGAATGCCTCCACCGCCGATCCAGAAGGGGCAGTCTCCGAAGCTGTCCGAGTCTCACCACCAAGAAAATCCTGTCCTGACTCCAAAACCCTCGGACGTTTGGGAGCCGAGAACAGGAAGGGGGGATGGGGGTTGGAAAGCAGGATGAACCACAGCAGGGGAATGACAAGGAGGACACCTTGACTTGGTTTCGTGAAACCAAAGTCGAGGCGACTAACACCCCCAGGTCCAGGTCCTTATAACTAAAGCGGGGCAGCTGCGGGGCATCCGGAAAAGCAGCCAACCTCGCGCACTGCAGCAACCTAAACGGCGCGCATGCAACGCTGAAGCTGCCTGTACCCGAATATCAATATCAATTGACTGGGTGAATTGGAGTACAAGCAAGAAACACCACCCACAAGACTCCGGGTCAAAGGTGTCATTGATCCAACAAGGCAGCATGGCGGAGGCAAAGATGGTGAGTGTCACCCTGAGACAAGGGAATAGAGCAACCTTCAAACTCGCACGAAGTGAAGTAGAACTCAGACTCAGGGAACTCAGTTCCCTTAGTGGAACTCAGGGAACTCAAAGGGAGCCGGTCGGCCGAGTGGACAGCACACTGGACTTGTGATCCTGTGGTCCTGGGTTCGATCCCAGGCACCGGCGAGAAACAATGGGCAGAGTTTCTTTCACCCTATGCCCCTGTTACCTAGCAGTAAAATAGGTACCTGGGTGTTAGTCAGCTGTCATGGGCTGCTTCCTGAGGGTGGAGGCCTGGTCGAGGACCGGGCCGCAGGGACACTAAAAAGCCCCAAAATCATCTCAAGATAACCTCCTCCATCGGACCAATGAGCCCCAATGGGGGGTTCACAGGGGCCCTTAAGCTGACTGCTAAGGGAAGCCCAGGCAAGGTACTGCTAACTGGTATTCCCAGAGCTACCAAGCACACAAACTAAAAGCTGAACCCCTGCGATGTGTGCCAGCACAGGGACCTAGCAGAGGGCCACCAAAATCATACAAGTGGTCCTATAGCCACACCAGGCAGACCCCCATCAGGCAAAACAAAACAAAACAAAAACCCAGCAAAAGCACATCTCCTGGGAAACATAACCGGTCGCTATGCATATATCAGACAGCTGCACAGTACCTTGCGTCCCAGCCAGCGATAATACTACCTCTTACCCAAGGTCAAACAGGACTAAGAACCACCCCAGCTGAACCCCCAAGGATGGAGAATTACCAAGCAGCAACAGAACCACATGGAGGTAGTCTCCCCAACGGCTCATGGAAGATAGCCCTAAACTGCAAGGGCAGTACTTACAGGGAATCTAGGGAAGGTAGCCCTAGGTGCATGCAGACCCAGTACTCTTGTGTTACTCCTGGCTCACACACCACCAACACAGAACAACACTGCTATACAACACTGCTCTAAAGAATGGAGCCAGAGTTGATCAGCCATCACCAACACAACAGCCTGTGAACTGAAGTTGAGAAGCTGGTGCGTGAAGTCTGGGACTCCCTGTCCCCCTTCTCTCTTCCGGGGAAGGGGAAGTAGCACAGACAGCGGCGCGATGGCTGTGGTGACGTTATGCTTATTTACTTGTTTTCAATTGGGGAGTTCTGCTTGCTAGTTCGGCTTTTGATTTGCAATTTTTAACCAGCTGTACTGTAGTTTGTTTTGGAATTCCTATCTTTCTGGGTGCCTGACCTGTTAGATGGCAGACATAGACTGCTTCCAATTACACAGGGGTGTCTATAGACCATATGCTCCTCGTGCCTCTCTTGAGGAGGCCATGTTCTGGCGCTGGTCCCCGGTAGGCTTAGAACTCCTTCGACTGACTGTTGCCTCGGTCTAATGTACTATACCATATACACATCAGTCCGGTATAGCTCCAGAGAACCGAAGGGGCTCTCTACATAAAAATTATTTTAAAGAAAATTAAAATTAAATACAGCAATGATAACCACATTTGCATAGTCTTAATAGAAGTATTTTATTTTTATTATATATTTGGCTCAGGTACAGGAAACAAACTTCCCTTTATTTCCTCTTAACCCTTAAAAGGCACAATACACACACACACACACACACACACACACACACACACACACACACACACACACACACACACACACACAAACAAAATCAAAGATGGCCGCCACCACCACCCCCACTGAGAAGGTAGACACACCATCAGATGATGGTTTCAAAGGATTCTCAACACAAGATATAAGGAAAGGAGGTGTTCTTGGCAGGTTAGAGATAATTGAGGACATGCAAAAGAAGTATGAAGAAAAAGTGCTTAAATTAGAAGAGGACAATGGAACTCTTTGGAGTGAGCTTTGCACTCTAAAAGGGAGTATGCTGCAACAAGGTAAGATTATTACTGCATTAACAGACAAGGTAACAAATCAGGAGGAGCAAATCAAGGAACTAGTGAAAGAAAATGAGGCATGGAAAGTGAAGTGTGGTGACTTTGAAGAAATAAACAAGAAGATAGACTCATATGGTGAACAACTCCAAGCAAGCCTAAGGGCTAACATAGAGTTAGGTAAGGATCTCCAACTGGAAACTTCACTGTCAACTCACATAGAGGAGGTGAATAAAGAACTAGAAAAGTATAAAGAAGAAATAAAAGCGACATATGCTCAAGTTGTAAAAGAGAAAGAGACTATCAAAGAAGTGTGTTCAGAAGTCAAAACCAGAAATGACCAACAAGAAGCAGAAATTAGGCAAGCAATTAGGAAAGAACTGGTTACCAACAGTAAACTGGTACAAACACTGCAGATAGAACTAAGTCCATAATCATTTTTGGATGTTTAGAGAAGGAAATTTCATCTAGGGTGGACCGAGCGGCAGAAGAGATGAAAATCATAGAGAAAATAGTAGGTTTAGGAGAAGGCTGAAAGGAAAATGTCAGTGATTTTAGCAGAATAGGAAAATATGAGAAAGAAAAGAACCACCCCTTAAGGGTGACGTTTAATGGAGTGAAAAACATGATGGAAGTGCTAAGAAATGCCAGGAAACTGCAGTGATGAGGTTGGCAAACTTTGGTCAATAAGACACATAATATATAAGACAGATTGTGTTATGGACTATAACATCAACATGCAATTGGTGGATAAATGTGATATGATGGTAGGAGCAGTCAAGTGTGGATGGAAAACAGTGAAGTGGACCAAGATGATGATTTTCCACCTTGTTGACGTAACAATGTTAAACAGTTACAGTATGTATCTTATGAAAACAGGTGGTAAACAAAATTTCCCTACATTGTTTTACTGTATTGACAATTACTGGAAAAGTTTGGCAAACCAATTCATGGCATACAAAGGCCCACTATGAACCCAGTACAGGTATTGCACCATGCTCCCACACCCAGGCTCGCTTTCAAGGAAGCCTTTCTGACACACAAAATAAGGAATTTACTACCAACTGGAAAGCGTGCAATAGCCCAGCATGAGTGCATTGTGTGCAAGTGCAAGACCACACAAAAGAGGGCACAGAAACGTAAATTGGTCCTAACTTGGTGCCCAGCATGTACAGTTCCTCTGTGCACTGTCAAGTGTTACGACAAGTACTGTATCACAGTCTCGAGGATTTCTAAATTCCCATACCGTAGGTGTCCCAATCAGACAGACCAATGTACGGTATACCATAAATGTCCAATACTGATGCAATAACATGTACTTATTGTGTGAGTGAGTGAGTATATTTTGAAAGCAATTCATAATACATTTTATATTTCCAGAAAAATATATCATTTTTGTGCACATACTTGGAACTTATCATACTTTGTGCACATACGATGAGGAACTTCCTCAGGGGAATACCATGGGAAACAGAACTTAGAGACAAGAATGTGCAGGTCATGATGGATTTTGTCACCCAAAAGTGCCAGGAAGCTGCAGACAGGTTTATCCCCGTCCAAAAGGAGAAAAACGAAAAACAACAGAAAAACCCATGGTTCAACCAGGAATGTAAGGTAGTGAAAACACTGAGTAAAAGAACATGGAGAAACTACAGAAATAACAGAACACCAGAGAGCAGGGAGAGATACCAGAGGGCCAGAAATGAGTACAACAGAGTGAGGAGGGAAGCAGAGAGACAGTTTGAAAATGACATCGCGAGTAAAGCCAAGACCCAACCAAAGCTGCTCCACAGCCACATCAGGAGGAAAACAGCAGTGAAGGAACAAGTGATGAAGCTGTGGAAAGGGGAGAACAGATACACAGAGAATGACAAGGAGGTGTGTGAAGAACTCAACAAGAGATTCCAGGAGGTCTTCACAATAGAACAAGGAGAAGCCCCTGCACTAAATGAGGAGGCGGCAAACCAAGCAACCTTGGAGGAATTTGACCTCACCAGTGATGAGGTCAAAAGGTGTCTGCTGGAGCTGGATGTGACAAAGGCTGTTGGGCCTGATAGAATCTCACCATGGATACTAAAGGAAGGTGCAGAAGCACTAAGTGTGCCACTCTCTATGGTGTATAACAGGTCACTGGAAAAAGGAGACTTACCAGAAAGTTGGAAGACAGCTAACGTGGTCCCAATATACAAAAAGGGTGATAGGCAAGAGGCACTGAACTACAGGCCAGTTTCCTTAACTTGTATACCATGCAAGGTGCTGGAGAAGATCGTGAGGAAAAGGCTCGTAGAGCATCTGGAGGGAAATAACTTTGTAACGCACCACCAACATGGGTTCAGAGATGGTAAATCGTGCCTCACAGGTTTAATAGAATTTTATGACCAGGCAACGAAAATTAGGCAGGAAAGAGAAGGGTGGGCCGACTGCATTTTCCTGGATTGCCAAAAAGCCTTTGACACAGTACCCCATAAAAGGCTGTTAAAAAAGTTGGAGTAAAAAAAGGCAGGAGTAAAAGGGAAGGTGCTCCAGTGGATAAGGGAGTACTTAAGCAACAGGAAACAGCGAGTAACGGTGAGGGGGGAGACATCATAGTGGCGAGATGTCACCATCGGAGTCCCACAGGGCTCAGTACTTGGACCCATCCTGTTTCTAATATATGTGAACGATCTTCCAGAGGGTATAGACTCATTCCTCTCGATGTTTGCTGATGATGCAAAAATTATGAGAAGAATCAAGACGGATGAAAATAGACAGAGACTACAGGATGACCTGGATAAACTGGAGGAATGGTCTAGAAAATGGCTGCTAAAGTTCAACTCGGGAAAGTGTAAGGTGATGAAATTAGGCGAAGGGAGCAGGAGGCTGAACATAAGGTATCATCTGGGAGGGGAAATCCTGCAAGAGTCAAATAGAGAGAAGGATCTGGGGGTTGATATCACACCGAACCTGTCCCCAGAAGCCCACATCAAAAGAATATCAGCGGCATATGCTAGACTGGCCAACATAAGAACTGCCTTCAGAAACTTGTGTAAGGAATCTTTCAGAACCCTGTATACCACTTATGTAAGACCAATCCTGGAGTATGCAGCTCCAGCCTGGAGTCCATACCTAGTTAAACACAAGACAAAGTTAGAGAAGATTCAGCGGTATGCCACCAGGCTCATCCCAGAACTGAGAGGATTGAGCTACGAGGAAAGGCTAAAGGAGCTGAACCTCACATCCCTGGAAAACAGAAGAGTAAGGGGAGACATGATAACCACCTACAAAATTCTCAGGGGAATTGACAGGGTGGACAAACACAAACTCTTCAGCACGGGTGGGACACGAACAAGGGGGACACAGGTGGAAACTTAGTACCCAGATGAGCCACAGAGACGTTAGAAAGAATTTTTTCAGTGTCAGAGTAGTTAATAAATGGAATGCACTAGGAAGTGATGTGGTGGAGGCTGACTCCATACACAGTTTCAAATGTAGATATGATAGAGCCCAGTAGGCTCAGGAATCTGTACACCAGTTGATTGACAGTTGAGAGGCGGGACCAAAGAGCCAAAGCTCAACCCCCGCAAGCACAATTAGGTGAGTACTTGTAACACTAATATACTGGAATGTACTGTATTGAATTTATGACAGTTGTATTATAATACAACATCGTGACAAAATAATGAACAGCTTTAGTGAAAAAAATGGTTGTAAATTACACACAAGATACTGTAAATAATGGCACAAAAATAAATTTGCGGCACCTCTGGCTGCTTGAACTCCGCACGGAACACCTCCGGGACGCACCATGCTGGAGCGATCATGTTGCATGAAGTCATCGACCAAGTTCTCAGCTCATTTACATCACTGCTAAGTGCAATTAAATTTTTTTCTCGTGCTCAGGGAACACAAATGAACATTTTAATATGACAAAAAAAAATTGATTTTTTTGTTGCCCCTGGCAGGGTTGAAGGCTATTAATATTAACCCTTAAACGGCGCAATACATACATGGACATGGTACACAGTTTCTCAAACTTTATCAAACGCTTTCAAATATTTTGAACATAATCTACTAGTAAAATGCCCCAACTTTGTTTATATGATCAATATAACTTGAAAAATAAGATCAAAAATAATTTTAAAATTAATTATTGAAAACTTCAGATTTTGAAATCAGAAAAAAATATAAAATGTCACCAATTTTTTTATTTTATTTTTTTTTTATTAATACAAGAGTTGTTACATTTTTGTAAAGCCACTAACACGCATAGCATTTCGAGCAAGTCCTTAATCCTATGTTCTCTGGAATATGGCCCACCACAAAGAATCGTTTAACAACCAGGTACCCATTTTACTATTGGGTTAACCCTTAACCACTTAACTGCGCCAACCGAGTATTCTTGGTCGGCGGGAAACTGCGCCAACCGAGAAAACTCTTTTTGATTTTTCGGTACCAATTCTAAATGTGTACGAGGTTGGTTATGTACGAAATGGACTTGGGACCTCCAGTGAGAGGCAGCCATCTTGGAAAAAATTCCCAGAATGTCCTAGGGCTGCTGGCTGAGTTAGTTCTGAGTGAGCAACCTATGGGTGGCGCATGCGCCTCTGGCTCCCAAACACCTGTCCGACACGGTGTTGAAAGAACGCTCTGTCGGTGAAATTCAAACCTTATTGTTTGAAGAACATAAGGGTCATAATATTGGTGAAGCTAGGCGCAATAAGGACCTAACACAAAGGTCGGATGCAAGTGATGCAGCACCTATAAGGACAATACAGGAAGCGTATCCAGTTGTAGCTCCGAGCATCACCCTTGCAATCCCATGCTATCTCCAATTTATTTAGATGATACATAGATGAATCGTTTTCTGCATTCAGTGATGATGCATCTGATACAAGTAGCATAGATGACAGTGTTAGCAGCTTCCATGGTGGTGTTTTTCATAGATATTTTCAAAATACAGTACCTGAATCTCTGACTGACGGACACTCTTTGAGGCAAGCTGAATCTCTTCCTGTGTGGTACCATACAAAGCAATCTTTTCAAGACCTTACAAATTGATCTTTTCCTATAATCTTTTCAATACTACCTTATGCTTTACAAGCTTGGCTACATACAGCCTACAAGTACTAAAGCCAAGGGTGTACATGAGTGTGTTATTTGCACGCACACAGATTAAGAAACAGGAAGCGAAAATTTATCTGTACCTGGTGCAACGAGAGCTGAAGTCGCGCTGTGCACCAAGGACTACTTCGTTGATTATTACTCACTTCCGATGAACTGAGTGTGCATAATACAGTGTGTTACTTTGTAAATAGTGTGAAACTGTACACATTGTAATTTTAGTGAACTCTTTACAAGTAATATTGCGACAATAAACATTTATTGTGGACACATTACTGACACATGTATCACAGTTCCATGGAACATTCTGAACGTTGTACTGTATACATATTGTAAAGGACACAAATATGCATCATATACGATAAAAAAAAAACAAATAAAAACGCATTGGAAATACATAGAACAAATAATTGAAAATATATTTGTGGCAACACCCTGTGCTTGAATGGCGCGCACGACCGTTTCTGGGCGATTCATGCACGGGCGACCAGGCCCTGATGATGTCACAGTGCATCTTGTCCACGTCCCCACACCCAAAGTGGAATTTGGTATCTATTTTTACACAGACATGTTCGGGGAAGGGAATTTATCATTTTACGACGAAAAAAGAATTTTTTGGGAACACTTTATTTCATGCGTACAGGGAATTTCACAATAAACTCAGCGCAGCACGGTGGTTAAACTGCGCAACACATCATATGACGTGTTGAGTAACTTATCCAAAATTGCGCATCATGTCATATGATGTGTTGGAGTAGTACGCAAGATTTAAACAGTCCACAGATACACGGGGGTTCACCTCACCTTCATCAGGGCTCTTGTAAACAGAAGCCATTTTTTTTTTAAATCATGGGCAACATTCCCGGGTGTGAGGGCCTCAGTACTGAGTGAGCCACCAAGGCTGGTGCACGCAGCATGAGCTCACAGCACTACTGTTCAGCTTGTGGCCACATCATTGCCTAAAAATGTCAAAATATATATGTACATGCTAATTTTTAACGATGATAGTATTACAGAAGACCCCTGACTGTGGTAAAAATGACCAGGATTCTGATAATAGCAGGATTGTTGTGATCATTAGCGCTGTAGTGGGAGTAGGGAGGTAGCATTGTCTGCTGACTCTGTGTGACCACTTTTTACTGTTTGGACTCACTATACCAGCTTAGTGGTTTGCTATGGTAAACAAAACACGCACATACTTACATATAACGTCTGTATATAGTGAATAAAAGCAAAAACAGTATTATGGTAGGAGAATGTTGGCGAGTCAGGTGAGGTGAGGGAGGAGGGAGTGGCAGCGAGTGGCTGTCACTGCCACTCAGCATATCAACTTAGTGGTTTGTTATGGTTAACAGAAATGTAGATACAGTGGTACCTCGCATAACGATCGCCCCAAAAGACGAACATTTTGGGTAACAAACGGCCCGATCAGCGTCAAATCGTCCTGTATGGGGAACGCTCGTTTGAGTAACGTCAACACCACATGGTGGGGTCGCGCTGCTTCTTGCACATTTTTAGACGCCTCCGACGATGCACATAAATTATGTTGTTCTTGTTTAAAGATGCTAATGATGCTGGGATATAAAAGGGTGACTGCTGAGATGTTGCAAAGCATTGACATTTTTGTTGAAAAAAAGAAATGACATTTCTGATATACAACAAATGTCAAAAAGGTTCATTTGGTGTTCGGCAGGTAGGCTGCTCCATTATAACAATCTTTCTTTGTTACAAATGTGTTCCATTTGTTTTGTATTTGTCATTTACGTCTCAATAATGGAGCAGCCTACCTTACATACACTGAACAAACCTTTATGACATTTTCCTTTCTTCAAATGTGTTCAATATTTATTTTTCATTTGTTTTATAGCAAAAGGTTTGTTCGGTGGTCAGCAGGTAGGCTGCTCCATGTTACATAAAAAAAAACGTAAATAATAAAAAAAAAAAAAATTTGAAAACCAGAACAAATGTCAAAAAGGTTCGTTTGGTGGTCTACAGGTAGGCTGCTCCATGTTTGTTAAATAAAAAAAATGAAAAATAAAAGAACAGTTGAAACAATTTGATAAATGGACAAATGCCATAAAGGTTCGTTCAGTGTTTGTCGGGTAGGCTGCTCCATTATTGAGACGTAAGTGACAAATACAGAACAAATGGAACACATTTGAAACAAAGATTGTCATAATGGAGCAGCCTACCCGACAAACACTGAACGAACCTTTTGCTATAACGAATATGAAAGACTAGGGCTGCTGGCTGGTTTAGTACTGCGTGAGCAACCATTTGTGGCACACGTGCTTCTGGCTCCCAAACACCTGTCCGACACACTGTTGAAAGATTGCGCTCATTCAGTGAAATTCAGACCTTATTGTTTGAAGAACATAAGGGTCATAATATTGGTGAAGCTAGGCGCAATAAGGACTTAACACAACGGTCGGATGCAAGTGATACAGCACCTATGAGGATGATACAGCGAGCGTATCCAGTTGTAGCTCTGAGCCCCACCCTTGCCATCTCCAATTTATGTAGATGATACATAGATGAATCGTTTTCTGTGTTCAGTGATGATACAAGTAGCATAGATGAAGTGTGTTAGCGGCTTCCATGGTGGTGTTTTCCTTAGATATTTTCAAGAATACCTTAATCTCTTCCTGACTGACGGACACTCTTTGAGGCTAGCTGAATCTCTTCCTGTTTGGGACCTTACAAAGCGATCTTTTCAAGCCTACCTTACAAATTGAGCTTTTCCTATAATCGTTTCAATACTACCTTATGCTTTACAAGCTTAGCTACATACCACCTACAAGTACTAAAGCCAAGGGTGCACGCAAGTGCATTATTTGCAAGCACACAGAACAATGAAACAGGAAGCGAAAATATATCTGTAGCTGGTGCAACGAGAGCAAAGTCGTGCTGTGTACCATGGACTACTTCGTTGATTATTACGCACCTCCAAAGTACTGAGTGTGTAATACAGTGTGTTCCTGAGTAAATAGTGTGTGAAACTGTACATATTGTAATTTTAGTGAATTTTTACCACGTACAGTAATATTGTGACAAACATTTATTGTGGACACATTACTGACACATGTATCACAATTCCATGGAAAATTATGAACATTCTACTGTATACATATTGTAAAGGTCACAAATATGCATTATATACGATAAAAGAAACAAATAAAACCGCATTGGAAATACACAGAAAAAAATATTTGAAAATATATTTGTGGCAACACGCGGTGCTTGAATGGCCTGTGCGACCGTGTCTGGGAGCTTCACACACGGGCGACCAGCCCCTGTTGATGTCACAGCGCACCTTGTCCACGTCCTCACAGCCAAAGCAAGTGGAATTTGGTAATTATTTTTATATAAGCATGTTCAGGGAAGGTAATTTATCATTTTACAAAGAAAAATGATTTTTTGGGAACATTTGATGTCATGTACACTGGGGGAATTTCACAATAAACACAGTGCATCACAGTGGTTACATGGGGACATTCGTTTTGTATGACGTACGTTTCACATGACGAACACGGAACGGATTAAATTCGTTATTCGAGGTACCACTATACTTATACATAATGTGTATGTATAGTGTAATAACAGCAAAAGGAGTGTTGAGAGAAGCCATTTTGGTGAGGGAGGTGGCATCATCTTCCTGAATTGTCATGCTGTGTAAGGGTGGCCATTATGCTCTTTGTGCACTATACCAGCTTAGATGAACAGTTATGGTGAACAGAACATGTCGATACTTATATATAACATCTGTGTATATAGTGAATAAAAACAAAAACAGTATGATGGGAGGAGAATGTTGGCGAGTCAGGTGAGATGAGGGAGGAGGGAGTGGCAGCCAGTCAACATACCAACTTAGTGGTTCGTTATGGTGAACAAAACATGCAGATACTTGTATATAACCTGTGTATATAGTGTAATAACCAACAAAGTATTTATTTAGCAAAGTATTTATTTAGTTTTATGAACACAATAATTGAATCAATAATATGCACACCATAATTTTGAGTACAGCGATGATTCACACATTTTATTATATAAACATATCACACTACACACTATTGAATAATATTACAGCAAAAAAAAAAAATCAATCAGACACTGAAATAATTAGGTAATTATATCTTTGTGGCAACACCCGCCTGACAGCTGGGGCTGAGCATACCACCTCGGACGCATGCTGATTCAGCACCTTTTTTGCCAGACTTCCCCGCCCTACTGCGGCCAAAATATGCCACTTACAATTTTTTATTATTTTTCCCGTGATCAGGGAACACAAATTAACAGGTTTATAGGAGAAATTATTTTTTTTTTTTTTTAAGCGCCTGTGGAAGACAAAGGCCAAATAGCCCTTAGCAACACAAGGGTTAAACAGAGGCTTCAGTTAAGGATTTGCACCCTGTAATTCCTCCCTGGACAGGATACAAACCCAGGACAAAGCACTCACGGAATGCCAGGCGAGCGTCTTACCACTACGCCGGTCGGTCGGCCGAGCGGACAGCACGCGGGACTTGTGATCCTGTGGTCCTGGGTTCGATCCCAGGCGCCGGCGAGAAACAATGGGCAGTTTCTTTCACCCTATACCCCTGTTACCTAGCAGTAAAATAGGTACCTGGGTGTTAGTCAGCTGTCACGGGCTGCTTCCTGGGGGTGGATGCCTGGTCGAGGACCGGGCCGCGGGGACACTAGCAAAAGCCCCGAAATCATCTCAAGATAACCTCTAGAAGGATATGCCACAGAGAACCAAATTGAACCACAGAGAACAGCAAATTGTTCATTTGGTGTTACTGTATTATGCTCTCAGAATAGCATATGATCTTCATTTTTCATAGATTTAGAATAAAGGTTTTCAGTATAGTTTACTGTAAAAAAAAAATCAATATGGCATTTATGGCATATGGCAAACTGGCAATACATACAGTTTAGTTTAATCGCTCCCCTAATAAAAACTTTTTCTGATATGAGTGACAGTCCTGGAATGACTTTTATAGCACTGAGTTTAGGGGTGGCTATTTCCAATCCCCCATAAATAAGGACATAGCTACTCACAATGGTGTGATATTGATGAGAAAATCATTTTGGGGCAATGAGGTGACTTGAACCGGCATTCTTGTGATTCCCAGACACCTGCCTGAACCCACTCGGCGATGATACATCAAATGCCTATCAACTCTGGAAACTCTACTGAATTCACGGGAAGGTTCTGGAGGCCCAAAATGGTCCCCAACCAGAATTTTTATGATATGGCCGTCTACACTCTGACCTGCGGGTTACTTTTTTATAAAAGATTTTTTTAATTACAAGAATTCTTGTACAGCCAGTAGCACACTTAGTGTTTTGGGCAAGTGCTTAATCCGATGTTCCCCGGAATACGATCCTGCCAAATTTTTTAACAACCAGGTAAGGTAAGGCAAGGTACTCATTTTTAATGTTGGGTTAAACAGAGGCTTAAGGAGCTTAAGGCTACAGTTAAGAATTTGCACCCAATATATCATCCCCGGCCAGGACATGAAACCAGGACAAAGCTCTCGCAAAACAAAAAGCGAGCATCTTTACACTACACCAGGGGACTGTGTGGGACCCTAAACCCCTTCAGATCACAATCACAATTTATCAATAAGAAAATCAGCTTGGAGTCATGTGGTTACTTGAACTGGCCTTGGTGATTCCTGGACGCCTGCCCTTAACCCACGGCCAAACCATTCATACATGTACCGGCTGTCTCCTCTTTGGGGGACTGAGTTGAAGTATTTCCAAAGCCATGAGGTCCATGCTAGGGAACAGTAGTCCACAATGGCATGCCCCGTCTATTAAGCAAAGTGTAACCTATACAAAGTGTTGTAAAACGTGTCATCCACTGAATTATGAGGAACACAAATCCCTGTGCAAACTTCTCTCACACACTATGTAATAACACAGTGAACGCTATCAACAAATTAACCAAATATGGTGGCCCTTCATTACCCAAGTGTGTTCCCTTGGTGGCTAGGTGTGTTATGGTGCAGAGTCACTACTATTAACTGTAAGCCCAGGTCAGGAGCCCCACACACACACACACACCCTACCTTAGTGAGGCGACAAGTTCCGCCCCGACGACACACCTCCGCCTCACACTCATCTTCTCTCCTCACACTCACAAGTGTAACTCATCACGTAACACCAATATAAACTCAACAAAACAACTCACGATTTACTGTGTTGGGTCTGGACGGCCGCCAGCCCGTCGGAGGAGTCGTGAGCCGCCATGTTTACTGAAAATACCAGTGGTGGCGGCCCAAGTGACGGCGGGGATGCGCGCCGCCGGCCACCACTGACCTACTCCAGTGGTGAATTTATTTATTTACTTATTTATTTACAAGAAGGTACATTGGGTTTGTGAGAATACATAGCATAGTATTTACAATCTTGTAAAGCCACTAGTACGCGCAGCGTTTCAGGCAGGTCCTTAATCTAACAGATTAAATACTAATCTTAATCTAACAGATTAAGTACTAATCTTCCACTACTAATGTTCAGGACTATCTTACAGGTAACTACCCACAGTCTCTGTACCTAACGCCCGCTAATTCCACTGATGTAAATGAGGTAATCTTTTCCTTTAAGACAGTCTAGTGCCCTTGCGGAGATACCAACTCTAATCTACAATAAAGCCTCCTGATCTTTTGCCCCTGCCATTGCATTGCTCTACAACAAGTCACTTGAACTCTAAACGTTTCAAGATATTCTAAAAAAAAAAAAAGCGAGAGTAACCCCTGTACACAAATGTGGTGATCTCACTGATGTCAACACCTTCAGACCTATCCCTGGAAACACAAACCGAAACTGTCTCTATTTTCCGCTTGTTACAACTTGTAATAAAGTTGTTACATCTTGGCTTAACGTGCTTATGACGTATTAGAACGTTGTTACAACTTGATATATTGGTTGTTATAACTGGTTAGGAAGTGTTAAAACTTGTTCGAACGTCGTACCAACGTCGTAGTTTCGGTGTGTGTTTGGCGGGATATCATTTCTGCCAAACTTGTCAAAAATATTTGAGAAACTAATCTAGAAGCAGCTTTACTCTTATCTAGCCAAACACAATATACTAAGCTCTTGTCAATATGGCTTTAGACCCAAAAAAAACACTAATGATGCACTTATTAGTATGATTAACTTGATACATGCAGCTCTTGATAAAAATGAGTTCCCTGTTGGGATATTTGTGGACCTGCGTAAGGCTTTTGACACTGTCAACCACCAAAACCTTCTTAAATTACATCATTATGGAGTCAGAGGTCACTCCCTGCAATACCTTCAGTCCTACCTTACTGACAGGCTCCAGTATGTTTCTGTGACTAATTCCATTTCTCCGACACTACCTATAAACATCGGTGTTCCACAGGGCAGCATACTTGGCCCTCTCCTCTTTCCCATCTACATTAATGACCTTCCAAATGCCTCTCAACACCTCAAACCAATCTTATTTGCTGATGACACAACTTTCATCTTCTCCAGTCCTGACCCTCTTGCCCTTAAATATGTCATTGTGAATACTGAACTAAATTAAGTCCATCTAATCAAATCAAATCAATCAAATCAAATGTTTATTTAGGTAGGGTACATACATACAAGAGATTTTACAAAGAGTGATGGACTTATAGATAGGGCTAGTACATACAATGCCTAAAGCCACTAATACGCAAAGCGTTTCGGGCATGAAAAACTTAAATGACTAAAGCTTAATACTAATTGAGCATAAAGAATAAAATGAGTTGAGAACAAATAAAAAAAAAAAGAGATAAAAAGGAGGGAACACAGCTGAAAAAGCAGCACAAATACAATTCGGTCGACAAACAGCGTCATTAAAAAAAAAAAAACAGACATTGGTTGACAATAGAAGGGATAAGGTAGGTTACAGGGAATATATTAGGTATAGCTTCGTTTTATCTTAAACTGGTTGAGAGAGGTACAGTCTTTAACATGGTGGGGAAGATCATACCACATTCTGGGTCCCTTGATTTGTAGAGCATTTCTAGTTTGATTAAGTCGTACTCTAGGAATATCAAAACTGTATTTATTTCTGGTGTGGTGCTCATGGGTTCTGTTACAACCTTCTATGAAGCTTTTGAGGTCAGGATTGGCATTACAGTTCAGCGTTTTATATATGTATAATACACATGAGAGAATGTGCAGTGACTTAATATCTACCATATTCAGAGATTTGAGTAAGGGTACCGAGTGATGTCTGGGGCCAGAGTTGGATATTGTCCTAATAGCAGCTTTGTGTTGAGTAATTTAGAGGACGTAAATGATTTTGGGTAGTAGAACCCCAAGCACAAATACCATAGTTGAGATATGGATAGATGAGGGAGTAATAGAGTCACCAGGGCAGGGCGGGGTACATAATATCTGGTCAATGAGAATGCCAAGGAATTTGCCATCTAATTTGTTACAAATTTGGGTATGGTTTATTTTGAGATTTATTTGATTAGAGGATTTATTGCCAAACAGAATATAGAAAGTTTTGTCAATGTTATAGGTGAGTTTGTTGGCAGTTAGCCAAAGATGGACTTTATTTAGCTCAGTATTTACTGTGGCATTTAGAGCAAGGGGGTCAGGACTGGAGTAAATGAAGGTTGTGTCGTCAGCAAATAGAATTGGTTTGAGGTGTTGGGAGGCATTTGGAAGGTCATTAATGTAGATGAGAAAGAGGAGAGGGCCAAGTATGCTGCCCTGAGGAACACCAATGTTGATGGGTAGGGTGGGAAAAATTTAATTATTCACAGAAACATACTGGAACCTGTCAGTAAGGTAGGATTTGAGGTATTGCAGGGAGTGTCCTCTGACTCCATAATGATGTAATTTAAGAAGAAGGTTTTGGTGGTTAACAGTGTCAAAAGCCTTACGCAGGTTCACAAATAACCCAACAGGGAACTCATTTTATTAAGAGCTGCATGAATCAAGTTAATCATACTAATAAGTGCATCGATAGTGCTTTTTTTGGGACTGAAGCCATATTGGCAAGAGCTAAGTATATTGTGTTTGGCTAGATAAGAGTAAAGCTGCTTGTAGATTAGTTTCCAAAATTTTTTGACAAGTTAGGCAGGATTAATATAGGTCTGTAGTTGTTAACATCTGTGAGATCACCACATTTGTGGACAGGCGTTACTCTCGCTTTTTTTAGAATGTCTGGAAAGGTTTGGAGTTCAAGTGACTTGTTGAAGAGCAATGCAATAGCAGGGGCTAAAGTTCTGGAGGCTTTTTTGTAAATTAAAGTTGGTATCTCCTCAAGGGCACTAGACTTGGTTTTAAGGGAAAGGATTATCTCATTGACGTCAGTGGATTAATAGGCTTTGGGTACAGAGACTGTGGATAGTTACCTGTAAGATAGTCCTTAACATCAGTACTGGAAGATGGAATATCATTTGCAAGGGATGATCCAATGGAAGAGAAGAACCTATTGAACTCAATAGCAGAACCAGAGGCTGAAAGCTGACCATCGTTATTGGACAGGAGTGTTGGTTTGTTATTTAAAATCTTCTTTGATCCCAATATTTGTGAAATTGTGCTCCAAATTTTTTTAATATTGCTCTTTATTTGGGATTTGAAATTTGCTCTATATTTGCCTTTTTATTATTCATCTTTAGCTAACTGCTAACAAACTCACCCTTAACGTTGACAAAACTTTCTATATTTTGTTTGGTAATAAATCCTCAAATGAAATTAATTTAAGAATTAACAATATATAAAATAAAATAATATAAATAAATAAATAAATAGATTTTTATTCAGGTAAGGTACATACATACATGGTAAGATAGGAATGTTGATGGATTTATAGATAGAGCTAGTACATACAATGCCTAAAGCCACTATTACACAAAGCGTTTCGGACAGGAAAAACACTAAGACTAAAACTTAATACTAATTGAGATTTTTAAATTGTGTAAATTGTGTTGAGAAAAAAATAAGAAAAGAATGGAAAAAGGCGGGGGGGGGGGGGGGGGAACATGGCAGAAAAAAAACAAAAAATAAAATTTGGTCAACAAAACAGCATTGTTTAAAATAGAAGACATGGGTTGACATTTTTGGGGTGAGGTAGGTTACAATGAGTTAATTAGGTAGTACTTAGTTTTTATCTTAAACTGGTTGGGAGAGGTACAGTCTTTAACATAATTAGGAAGGTCATTCCACATTCGAGGTCCCTTGATTTGTAAAGCATTTCTAGTTTGACTAAGTCGTACTCTTGGAATATCAAATAGGTATTTGTTTCTGGTGTGGTGCTCATGGGATCTGTTACAACCTTTCTAGGAAGCTTTTAAGGTCAGGACTGACATTACAGTTCAGCGTTTTATATATATAAAATACACATGAGAGGATGTGCAGTGACTTAATATCTAACATATTCAGAGATTTGAGTAAGGGTACCGAGTGATGTCTGGGGCCAGAGTGAGATATTGTCCTAATAGCAGCTTTATGTTGAGTAATTAGAGGACGTAAATGATTTTGGGTAGTAGAACCCCAAGCACAAATACCATAGTTGAGATAAGGATAGATGAGGGAGTAATAGAGAGTCACCAAGGGCAGGGCGTGGTACATAGTATCTGATCTTAGAAAGAATGCCAACAGTTTTCGAAACTTTTTTTGATATATCTAGAATGTGTCCCTGGAAATTCAGCTTGCGGTCAATGAGAACGCCAAGGAATTTGCCATCTACTTTGTTACAAATTTTGGTATTGTTAATCCTGAGATTTATTTGATTTGAGGATTTATTGTCAAACAAAATATAGAAAGTTTTGTCAATATTGAGGGTGAGTTTGTTGGCAGTTAGCCAGTGATGGACTTTATTTAGCTCAGTATTCACTGTGACATTTAGAGCAAGGGGGTCAGGACTGGAGTAAATGAAGGTCATGTCGTCAGCAAATAGAATTGGTTTGAGGATGTTGGGAGGCATTTGGAAGGTCATTAATGTAGATGAGAAAGAAGAGAGAGCCAAGTATGCTGCCCTGGGGAACACCAATGTTGATGGGTGGGGTGGGAGAAATTGAATTATTCACAGAAACATACTGGAGCCTGTCAGTAAAGTAAGACTTAATGTACTGCAGGGAATGACAAATC